>NC_058034.1:24331483-24631483 GCF_019176455.1 Solea senegalensis | reverse complement strand
CCATCCCAAACTAAAACAATAATAATTCTTTATCAATTTATTTTATCCTAAATATCAAATTGGCACACGACATACATGTAGGCCAATGATTACGCAATTTATGTAGATTTCTACAGATCTGTAATTTTGATAGAATTGGTCGCTGTTAGAGTTTCACTACCACCAAATGCTTTTTTTTTGCCATTTACTCATGTTCTTTTTTTGGTTAAGCACCATGTTGCACAGAGCTGTGCGTTCTGTTTTGCTATGCACGCCTTCAAATGTTGCTTTTTGTGGTTTGAAACCTCATTTGAACACAGACTTAAATCAACTGCAATGGTAGGTGACACCCACTGAATGGCAGGGCGGTAGACAGCGGAGGGGTGTCGAAACGAGGTTAAGCTGCAGTCACGGACTGACCCTGGGAATACTCGTGCCGTCACATCTGATGACAGTCACCAGATACAGAGAGCAATACGAGGTTAAGAGAAAGAGCAAAAGTGGAAAATGGTGACTGGACTGGGATGAGACATAAATCTGTGATGACGGGCATTTGGGTTTAGACCCCTCTTACCTGTGGCCATGTTTTCTGTCTGCTTACTGAGGCTTGAAACGACTGTAATCACCATTTAACGTGCATATCTGAGTCTAAACAAGGTTGGATGAAAATGTTGTGTATGATAGAACATTTTAGAGACAGAGAATTTTGAAATAAACTAAAGAAAGCATGAAGCCCCAGATGACTAATTCCTTGAGGGAATTGCGGTAAAGTGGTTTTGTTATTTATTTCATTATAACTATAATGAAATAAATGTTAATATAGGAACCTATGACAATTAGATGAAATTATGGAAAAACTAATGCCAGAAATAATGATTAATAATAAAGTGTGTATTTTTTTGGAAGTACTGTACTTCACTACATTTTAAATACTGAGTAAAAACACGTGGCGTTTATTAAGGTCCCTGAGTGAGTGACAAAGTGAAAGCATTTGTGACCTTTGACCCATTTTGACTGATACTTTAAATTGTGAAGGTTTGTCTTTTAATCAAAAAACAATTAAAGTGAGATTTGTGTCCTCGACACAAGAAAGAAAGTTAGCGATGTAACTTTTACTTTGAATACATTTGAAACAAGTAAAATGTTATGAAAATAGAGGTACTTTTACTTGAGAATATTTCAGTACTCTTTCCACTGCTGTAAAAAAGACACGTGTTATGCTTTTAGACACGAGACTGGAGGACTCGACTGTACGACACAAAGTCAATGGAAAGTTTAACTGAGTAAGAATATGAATAAAAAACGCCCACAAGGAGAAGTGGTAACAGGTGAAAGCAATCAGGGGCGGGGCAGACAATCACAGGGGCGGGAAAATCACACAAGGGGAGGAAGTCAGGGTCTGAAATGAGAGGGAAAGGTGAATACAAAATAAAACAGGAAGTGCATATGAAAACAAGACATGAGTGAGTAAACTTAACAAACTTATATGGGCGACTGCTCATGAACCCCTTACTTTTAGGGGAGCCATTTCTATTGCACCAATAAGGAGGACACGTGACTCCATTATAATATAATTTTGTCCATGATAACAATGCTTCAATGCAACGCTATTTAATTTATGATATATCATGTAAAGCTGCAACAATTAATGATTACTAATTGATTTCTAAATCAATCGTCAAAGATTTTGGTAATCCGTTAATCGGTTTGAGTTTCTTAAATTTGAATGTTTTCTGGTTTATTTGCATGTAACAAATAAACCATCAAATGATCAGAACATCGTCATTGATCAACATTTTTCAACATATTCTGACATTGTGTGGGCCAAACAACTGATCAATGAATCAAGACAATAATCAACAAAATATTCAACTATGAACATAACGGGTAGTTGTAATCCTAATATCATGATATACGCATAACAGAACAGTAAAAACTAAAACAAACAAACTGAATTTGTATTTATTCATTGCAAAACATCTGTTTTAAAAACTGAGATCCGAGAACAACACCTTGCAAAGTGCACAGTCTTATCTTACTGCATAAATATAACAATTAAGTAAAGCTGCCTCATATCAAGTAAATGCATAGTTGACTGTCTGTCTCCAATATTTCTGCTCGTTCCTAGCAGCATGTCTGATGTCTGTGTTTCTTCTGCTACAGGATTCTTGATGGAACAGGCAGCACGTCTTTTATTTTTACATTATCTGTGTAAACATGTCTCTTAATGGTGCCTTTTCCTTGAGTACGTGCATCAATGTCACAGGGACAAATAGTGCAACGCTGGACAAGGGATTTAAAATCCGGCCTAAATCCTGACGTATTGGCCACCATACTTACTTTGGCAACTGTGGGCTACAAATCAAACATGGCAACAAGCAGGTGGAGTATTTGGTGCGCTTGAATGGTCACCACCTTGCAAGGTTTTGTTGTTTGAAAAAAAAAGAAAATCCTGAATCCACATTCATGTCACCATACACAAGAAAACCTCCTTGGTGGAAGTGATAAGCCTTCAAAATAACAGAGATAGAGAAAAAAAAGGAACATTGTAAATTAGACAGAAACAGTACATACACTACATAATTACACTGTATGTTTCATGTTTCTATTCTTCATCGCATCACGATTGGCGCTCATTAATAACCTCGAAGTGACTCACCCATTAAATTGGTTTGACTTTTGTGCTGATACTGGAAGGGGCCGGGTGGGTGTTTGGGGGGATGGTGATCAGCTTGCCTTGGACTCTGTAAGTCGTCATTGGGGCCAGAGATAATACCCTTGAACCTGTGGCTGTCTTGTGTGCAGCTTTTGGCTCTTGTGAAATAGAATCATCACCTCCTGCAACCAAACAAATAAATCCTTTCCCTCACTGTGTTTTGATATGTAATGAGTCGGTGTTTCACTCTTCTGAGATCTTGTTATGTGGCGTACAGCGATGTGTCTCTCCGCGGCCGCAGTTCATCTGTCAAACTGGATTTTTCCACCTCAAAATAATGATCCTCTGCTGCACCGAGGGGCCTGCTAAAGTATCTGCTTATTTAAGATGGCTTTGCACTGTTGTTCCATGTAGGTAACACCTGGCCCTCAGGAGTCATCTGCAGCGGCTTACAAGTGGGGAGGCCCAGAGCAGAGATGGAGACACAAACAAGCAGAGTTTCAAGAGGCGGTGGGTTTTGTGATGTCTGAGTAATGCTATGGTTATTGTCTGTGGATCCCCACCAATGATGGATGTCATAAAAATATATACCATACTTAGCCGCAGTGTTGCTTTCCCAACAACCTCCAAAGCAGAGTGCCATATCTTGTCAGGAGAGACATTTTAAGTGAGTAAGTAATGGAGCAGGTTTCGAGGGTTTTGTTAGCGACCGCGCGATTCTTAGCCATCGAGAGTCACTAAGAGTCGCATAATGGCTCTCATGCTCTACCTTTATTTAAATCCACGGTACATCCTCAGAGGATGAAGCCGCCTTTCACATCAAGAAGTCTTAAGAAATTGTTTTAAGGAGAGTAGACCGTACGATACAGCAGTTCCAGATACACATGATACATATCTACGAGGACCAAGCTCGAAATATCTGGATTACGAGTGGAAAAGGTCCTCATCTCTTCATAGTTGTGTTTTGTCAGTGTGGTTTCAGATAATGGAATGGCATGAGGTTGAGGGTCAGGGCAGACGGAAACAGTTGGTGCTGCAGTCTTGAGACACAGCTTGCCCTTGATGCCTGGCCTCATCTTCATTGTGCTGTCAATCCCACAGGGGCATTTTCCTCTCCGGTGACCAGCCACCTCTCCGTCCTCTGCCATGCTGTCTGGTGTAATTGAACAAGTCTCTGCGATTGTTTTTTTTTAAAACCGAGTGTGTTCCTGGGACGCAACCTTTACCCCGTAACAAATTAATAAAAACATGGCACACTGGGAGGGGATTGTCTTAAACCTAGCAGGAAGTCAAATGTAAAGCATCAAGTGAATCACTTACAGAAAGGGAGTTGAACTTGAATGTGAATCAGTATGTAACCAGTGAGCGTCATCGGGGGATAGTACTTCCTGTTGTTTTTGTTTACATGTCGCCATGGTAGCTACTGGACAGCTGCATTCAATCTCGTGATTAGGCTGAGGGACGTGAGGATAAAGGCCAGGAGGGAGCAGCTTGTAGGAGATTTGCTGGCCATTAATTCTGCTCCGCGGGGAATCGACGTGAATCCCGGCGAGGTGAGTGAGCCGACGCTTTTATGGTTTAATGGTTGTTAAATTTAGTTTTTGACTGTGGCCACGTGTCCCCTGCATTTGGAAGCTATTATTGTTTCAGTGATTTTTTTTTTGGTACATGCTTTTATTTTAACATGAACTTTTGCTCGATTTAGCGGTTTGTGGCTGATTTTACGAGACTGTTTTGAACTCCCATGTACTGGCTGGTCAGTGTTGACCCTCTCACGTCTCCCTCTTTCATTCCTCAAAAGCAGCCAGTGACCGTGGTGCTGGTGTATCGGGGGCTTTGGGTTGACGAGGCGTGACTTTATTGAGCATGTTCACACTATTTTTATAGTTTGCTCTTGATGTCTGTGTTTTCTTGCAGTTTTAGATATTGGAGCACCCCTATGAGGGGTTGCTGGGGTGAACTCATCTTCCCCCATCGTACCAGTAGCTAGTTAACCGCGCTAACTTGCTCAGCTCTGCTTGATTTTCTCGGACAGTCACTACCCTGCTTTTACTATTTTCCCATGCCAGTGCAGCTCCTGTGCCTGCATTAGAAAAGAAAAGATGTGCTAAAGTTCATCCTATTTGTGTCTCATCAGCACTGCTGTTGGGTGGTTGCCGGCTCTTGATCTGCTTTAGCAACCTGGCAGTAGTTGCCAGGTTGCGTTGACTTGAAGTCATGTGACCCAAACATTCTCTTCACATTCACTGTGGATTCACCGTCACAATGAGCGCATCATAAAGACCTCGCTCTGCTCAAGAGTCCATTTGAAGGTTATTTTACTGGTTTTTGAAGCTCTTAAATGACACGGCCTGGTTTTATCACGTAAAGCACTTTCTGTATGAAAAGTGCTATATAAATAAAGTCTGAATGATTCATTAAAGACATCAGTACTTTTTACTTATGGTGCTTTTCTATCATACAGAGAGTGTCATCACTGGAAGAGTCATGAGCACAATATCTGAAACAAGAATCAAATTGTAGATCAGTGAAAAAGACTTAAAAATCTGGATGCACGCGTTACACGACCTCTAATATTTAACAGAGTCTGGTGTATGTGAGCCAGATCACGACCGGTGTCAGACGGAGTTTGTGCTCTGGTCATGCAGGAAGTACAGGAGCAAAGGAACAAATCTTTTTAACTCTAATGATGACGTGCAGTGCTAGAACTGTATCATGGAAAAGCGCCAACAGTGAATTCATGTATCCTGACATCACGTGAGGCAGAATGTTGCATGTTAGCCCTTTAATGCTATATATTCCTTCTCCTCACGCTGCTCATCTTGCTCCCTGTTTTGTCCTTTTAGAGTGAAATGAAGGCGATGATTGAGCTTCATTAAAGAGGTAAATAAAGACAGCTCGTCCATGGCCCCCGTGCTTCAGCCATGCTGCTAATTGGCACTGCATGCGGGTTTGATGTGGAGCGCCACAGAAGGGGAAGACGTCGGGGGGGCGGGCCAAGCATGTGACCTGGGATCTTCGCCAACCGCCGCGTAGCCATCCCTCCCGCTCCGTGTCTGTACTGCCTGTGATCACGCTGTGGTTCCCCGCACATTTGTTGGGTTTGCTAAGTCAAGGTCTTCTCATTCATTTTAATGACTCCACTTGGATGTGAAAAATTAATTGATATTCTTACAAGCAAACACCTTCAGGCTTATTAATCAATGTGTCAGCCGCTCCCTGCCATAAAAATGTACTTTACAGGGTAATTAATTTCCTCCAGTCATCCTGGGTGCCCTCAACTTAAAATACTTGACATTTAGCCCTTTGTAGTATACAGCTCACTGGCTCCATGCGCTCAAAGTACATCTTAGTGGAGACTGTAAAACACACCAATGAACTGAACAAAGACGATTGTGTTTGACAGCCTCATGTGTGTTTCACTAATGCAGTTGTGTTTAATTTGTGGTGCTATGATCCATGCTGATGCAAAACTGAGCTCCGGTGAACACAATTCTGTAAAATATCTTGTGTATGAAGACAAATAATTAGAGAAAAGTACTTCATTATGATTTGATTAGGACTATTTATGTTGTTTCTTCTACTTATATCGGACATATAAAGACATTTCGCCCCAAACATGTGTTTTGGGCCAATGGCTCAAAACACCTGCATTTATTTAGAATAAAAGTGGAAGTTCTCCATGTATGAGGGATTTTCAGGAGGCATGTTACTGATGATGTTATCTTGCTGCACTTTGTTCTCCTGCAATCAGAAACTCAGAAAAGTGAAGCTGATGTGGAAGTGCCTGAAACCTGTGCTCTCCTGAATGGTTGTCGGGGGGGGCGACTCCACCAGTTCTGTCTCTTTAAGAAAGTCTGTAAGAAAACAGTCCGACTTTTAATTCATTTATAACTCAAGTACGCATTTTCCATCTTAATATGTCGTAAGTTACACGACTGCCCGCCTTTTTCACCGCTGATATTTCTCGTTAGAATCCTTTTCTGAAACGAGTATAGATGCAGATACGGACACTCGGATGCAGAGCTGCTACGCTGGAAGGCAGCTCTTGTCTTCAAACTGCAGCGTCTAATGCTTTTGTTGAGACTGAGGCTCACATACTGTATGGGCAGTCTATTTCCCCTCTGTTTGGCTCTTGCTGATGATGTCTCTGTGCTAAACCTTTAGGAAAGAAAGATATTCATCTCCTCTTGCACGAGTAAATGCTCCGCTGCTTTCTGGTGTCCGGCACCAGAGCAGATAACGATTTGAGCTCTCACACATCAGACTGAGAGGCAGCAGAGAACATTGGAATATTTGATTTCTCATCATGCAACTGAGCATAAATAACAGCCTGGAAAACGGCCAATGAGTTGTGCATCTTTGCCACAGTTTCACATGTTTCCTAACTTTACACATATAGATACTATATATATCTTTACTTGTCTCTACATAAACAGGTCACTACTTTTTAGCTGTTAGTGCAGATGCATTGATGCCAGAACTGACACGCTGCTTAATCTTTCATGGACACTCTGTGAAGGCTGTTGCTGTCAACTGCTGCAGCTCAACTTGTGTTTGCATTGACACTTTGAGTAACAGTGTGCTGTGAATCACACTGACTTAAGACTGCATTTAGTGCATCTAAAGAAAAGCACCGTTTGTTTCTGCGAAAGGTTGAAAAAACCATAACGTTTGCCATGGAAACTGCTGTAACTGTAAATCTGTCAATGTTTGTTTCACCTTTATGAAAAGTTTAATATGTAACATTGCATTGCAATACATTAAAACGTTAAATAAATGTCACCAGGATCCACTTAAATATGTCTTAAATATGTCACTTAATGACGACAGACTCAACACTTAGACAAGTATTTAATGAGTAAAGAAGTACAAATCAAGATGAAGTTGACTTTTCGTTGGTAAACAAATGATATGTGAGTACATACATGTGCACACTTTC
Source organism: Solea senegalensis (assembly GCF_019176455.1). Classification (NCBI taxonomy): domain Eukaryota; kingdom Metazoa; phylum Chordata; class Actinopteri; order Pleuronectiformes; family Soleidae; genus Solea; species Solea senegalensis. The sequence continues at coordinate 24,623,906 of NC_058034.1, read as the reverse complement.
CTTCCTATAAAGTGAGGGTTTGTGCTGCTCTGGTTTCATATATAATATTGTTTTTTTTTTACTGTGTTTATGACAGTGCACTTGTTGACTCTCTTGAATCCTGGAACAGATTGGTCTAAGAAGGCCACACTCACCTTGGACTCTTTAAAAAGGAGTCTTTTTAAAACAGGGCAGCCTCGTCACACTGTTGTCCCAGACCTATAAATATTCTAAATCGGGGACCTTTGAAATTGTACTATCACAAAGCTGAAGCCATGTCGTGGAACAATTTGGTGACGCACAGCCAGATGCATCCACTGAATTGAGATACAGCTCTTGTACGACAGTAATACAGAAGAAGGTGAACATTGTGCCCAACGTGTAAACCAAAACTAACAGAGTGAAGTAGTCGCCAGTCAAAGTTGAGTCTGCACACACCCACTCAGTCCCGAGCTGCCATAAGGTCTAATGAGGTGACTTGAGAGTGAAAAACCACTGAGTGGGCAGACTCTCGGTGTGTAGGATCAAACACCAGAAGACTGTTTCAGTATACAGTTGGTGACATAAGACTCATATTGATTTTTTCTTTTTTTTTAAAAGCATGCAATTCACGTTAAAATGTTAAATATTAAAAAAATATTAGGCTGTTAGAGTGTAATTTTATCTTTTTTACTTTTATTTTTTGTAATTTTTCTTACTTTTGTATTGTATTGTATTGTATTTTATTTTTATTGTATTTTATTTTTATTTTATTTTATTTTATTTTATTTTATTTTATTTTATTTTATTTTATTTTATTTTATTTTATTTTATTTTTAATTTCAATTTTATTCTATTCTCGTTTCTTAACTGAGCTGTTGTGAATGTGTGTTTCCCCCCTGGGGGAGGAATAAAGTTCAATTCACTTCAATTCAATGATCCTGCAGGAAGTGTTTTAAGTCAAGCAAACCAACAGCAACGTTGACCTGCTAAAGCATTTACAACTGAATTCTACTCATAAAAACCAGGTTGATCCACAGTTTGACAGGAGGAATGCCTCTTGACCCCGGGCTGCTCCTGTATACACAAAAACGCTCCCGCAGCCAGATGTGATGGTATTGCTTGTTATCAGGTGGAGGTATAGTACACACATGATGTTACATTGTTTTTATTAATTATAATAATGATGATAATAATGACGATAATTTAAAAAAAAAAATCACCAAAAGTTACGCACTGCTGCAAATGATGCTGAAGAGATTTCGACCTTCTGCTCCGACCTTTTAACAAAGAAATCGCTGCATTGGTGTGACTCAGAGTACGTGCTTGTCTCTCTTTGTTTCCCCTCTTCATGTCCTCTGTTGTTAAAGCTTTGCTGCCACAGCACGTTGCTTGTGTGCAGTTCAATAGTTTCCAATTTGCAGCAGCACCAGGCTTCAGCACCGGTCAAATGGGTGTTGTGTCCCACTGAAGGGCAGGCTGTGGCTTGTTTACTGTCCATGTGTGAATGCTCTCACTTCCCACTCACTGTCTGAAGGCCTCGTATACACAGTAACACCAGCTCAGGGAAAAACAAATGTGCCTCCAAGTAGCACTGGCGATTAAGCTAGCTTGTATGGCAGCAACATCCTCCTACTCACTCCTCAGTGAAAGTCAACGGCGGAGCTGCAGCGCGAGGACGACTCTGCTCTGAGGCAGCGTCGCCTCTATTCTGTAAAACTACTTAGACACTGACCTGCATTTGTGTGCCAGAATAAGAGCTGAATATCAGTTAGCTCAAACTCTTTCACGTGTAGGATTGTTAGCGCACATTATTGGGTCAAACTGGCTGTCAATATGTTTCTGGCACAGACCGCTCAGTTAACGGTGCATCAAGTGAGAAAGTCATTGTTTTAAGCCGTGAGATGCATTTGAAACATGTGGAAACATAAAAGTGGATCACAATTTTGAAAATATGGGCTAAATTGGTCACTCTAACCATTGACCATAGTTGTGAATGGATGTTTGTGTCTATGTACGGCCCTGCGATGGACTGGCCAACTGTCCAGGGTGCACCCCGCCTATCACCCTGTGTCAGCTGAGATTGGCACCGCCCCCCTCCCCCCCACGACAACATGTGTTTCGAGGCACAGTGAAGTTGAGTTGTCCCAGTATTCATTTATTGACTAAACATGTCCACCTCCACCACACTAGGTGGCGATGTGTCAGTATTAGGCGGTCTCCCCCTTCCATTCATGAACTTTATAATAAATGAATTCTTTAAGCTGACCAGGAGCACACGATCATGTTTTTGTTGCTGTCTCACTCTCACACTCCAGTCGCAGAGGGTGGACACTGCGATAGACGTGCAGAGCACCCAGACTCTACTAGCTCGTATTATATGGACGTTTCTGTACTTACTTTGAGAAATGGAACATGTTTCCGTGTATTTCTACAAGTCCAGTCAGAATAGGATGAACACAATCCCTACAGACTGTTTTAAACAGTAATGGTTGCTGTTGTTCCCATCTCACATAATATATCACCTTAATGTTCATCACTGTGTTAATGTATTCCTGGCAGGGACCCGTCGGTGAAGACTGCTCTTTTAATTCTGCGTTGTGCGTCGTTATACAGTTAAGAGGAATATTTACTAAAGCAATCTACAGTAAATCTTGGGCTTGGGGCGGCATCCCCAGGTTGATCGCCATATGGTGTGAGACTGCGAGCCCCTAGTCGTCGTCTAAACTGCGCTGTGAAGCTGCCGCCCTTTCACAGAAACACAAGACGGAGTTTGCTGATTAACATTTTCAGACCGTGCGGCTGTGAAAATTAGGCCTTGGCTTTATGTACAAAATCTGTCTCTCTTAAATGATTCATGCGCTCCAATATGTTAAGGCAGGGAATTATACTTCTGATATTTATTTCATGGTTTTTCATGCCCTTGGAAACAAATAGAACTTTATGCTGAGGATGAAATATTAAAATCAGATCTGTAAAATAAATAAGTAGAAAGACCAGTATACATATTTACAAGAGACATGGTGTGATATTTGAAAATAAATGAGGGCTCATCTCGCATACTCAGAAAATGATGTACAATGAGGCAAAAAAAAAGTGCTTTGGGATATTTTTGATGAAATTATTTATGAGTTTAAATAAATCATTTATTCACCCGAGCCTAAACTATTTATCTAAAACGAATGCACCCTGCATTGGTTTTCATAGCTCAACATTTAGGGCCGCGATAAAAGAGGAACATTGGAGAGAAACAGTGAGGCAGAATACTGACCACGTCTGACCTGCGTGTCCAGTATTAACCGTCTAATTCCTCCGCAGCTTGTATTTGGGCATTTATTTTTAAAAACGTAAAGCTGCTTTCCTCGAGTCAGCGTGTGCGCCGAAGCAGAATTTTATTTCTATTTTAATTTAAATCGTCCAGAAGTGAGGACTCCTGTTTGAGTCTAATTGAATTTAATCAGACCAAGTGCTTGAAAGATTATTCAGAAAAAAGCATTACGGCGTTTTCCCATTGAAAAGTAGGACAGCAGCGTGTGCTGTAGCCATTCGATGAAGATAAATAATGAGGAAATGTGCGCGCGGGTGGTGTTATTACAAATTACAAAGCAGGGAATTAAGATGAAGCATGGCTATACCCAAATTGTCACACCTCTTACAAAAAAAAAAAAAGGCTGCATTTAAAACATTTAACCCATTTTGCTTCGGCGTATTTCACATATCAAATGGCTGCTTTTTGAAAAGCGCTGTGTTTTATAACTGCAGGCTATACTTTGTAAGCTTTTTACCCTCACCCCCCTCTCCTGGCCTCGCTGCCACCCCTCCACTCTTCATTTCTGAAGAGAGCTAGGTGTTAACACTACAGAAGCAAGAGGAGTAAGAGAAAAATCCTGCAGGTACCCTGTGGGTATCTTTCAAATTAATCGTCTGCTGGTCTGTCTTATGTGCAGTTTTGAAACATTAACAAGACCTTTGAGAGCAGGGGAGAAGGCGAGAGGGAGAGAGGGAAGGAGAGCAGGACATGGCATGATGCTCTTTAATGTTTTATTGAACAGATACAAATTATTTTGGCCCTCGCCTTCACTGGGAGTTGGTGAGAAAGCAAGTCGGGGCACGCCACGGGCACAGTGTGGGGACGAAAGAGGAGAAGTATGTGTGATAGAAGGTCTGAGGCTTAGAGCCACATTCACTTCACTTATTTCTTTCTTTCTTTCCCGGGGAAAAACAATAGCAGGAGAAAAACAGCGGGTGGAGCGCTCAGTGCGCGTTGTGCATTCTGAAGTGATCTTAAAAATCTATACTATGTTAAATGTGTCGTATTGAATATAACGTCACACAGGTTTACCGTGAATTTTTTAAATAGAAAAATAACTGCAGTAAATGGAATAAGTACAACAATGTGATGTCTTCATTGGCAGTGGTTTCGTTGTAAGTCTGTCCTTCTGTTATGAACTTCCACACTAGGTTTTTATGGATCAATCTGAATGTATTGTGATGCTATAGGTCATCGCCCAAGTATGTTCCCGTTAAATCTTCTCAAGAATCTACCCAACGATGACGTCACAAAGTCTGCACCTCTAAGTTCTAAGTGACAACAGACCAGAACAGAAATATGAGTGATTCACTACCGTCCACTCACAATGTCCCACTCAATCATGGACATATTGTGGTCTTTGTTATGTCCAGTATTGGCTCAGTATTCAAATCTGTTGAGTATATTGAGTCCCTGAATGCACCGTTGTGGGCGTCGTGAGGGCTGCTTGGTAACGCTTCCTCTAAGAGGAAATGACAACAAAGAGAATCACTACATTGATTCCCGTTGTCCTCAGAGTGCACTCCCTATTTATGCATGATTAACAGACCTGCTAATTCAATTAGCGTAACAAGTCACGGTAGTCTCCCTCGCACTCCATTGTTTCTAATGTGCTAATGATGTATTCACATTGTTAATTCAGGATACTTTTTCATGTTGAACATAGAAATGATGGGAGTGCAGTCTGTTGTCATTAATCCTGTCACAATATCACGGGACGTCCACTTCTGTCCGGGTCGTGACAAGGAACACGGTGTCGCTTTCGTTAACACAGTTGTGAATCACGTGTTATTTCACTGTTATTGCTGCTGACATGACTCGGCCCTGTTGTAATGTCTTCATGCACACGCAGTCTGTGATCTAACGTAACGACGTATTAAAAAGTTTCTGGAGAACATTTGTACTTTTACTCCGCGGGCACATTCTTAGGTAAACAGGGAACACAAGAAGTGACCATTTAAGTCTTTATGTAAGCAGAGTTATATTATTTATTTCTATATTTATGATGCTTAGTTTCAGCTTCAATGGGTCATCTTGGCTCAATGACCTCACACTGTGGGATTATTTTAGTATCGTGTTGTGTGAGTAAGTATCTACAGTATTGTGTGAGTGACATTATTTCTTCAGGTTAAAGGAATACTTCACTGATTTGCATTGAGCGTTGTATTACTAGAATAGCGCTAGTATTTTTGAACAACCTCAGTTTCCCTGGAGTCGTTCTTTTCTTTGCTACGTGCCCACCAGTGACACTTGGTCCTGTTAGCGTAACTGTTAGCAAAGATGGCGGACACTGTTTACATGCTGGGAATGAGGTCCCGTCCCCCTGCGAGTGGGTCTAAAAAGCTCAGTGGAAATCATAAAGGAGAATAAAGTTCAATACATTACTTTTGCGCTAACTATTAACTAAATAAAGTCAGCTCCAGTACTAATGTTGGGACCGCTGACCTATGGTTGAGACACACAGCAAATCAGGGCATCATCAGCTAATAATGAGCGAGTGCAAACAGTGGAAATTCATACGAGGTCACACTCGTGGAGACACGTTTTCTTATTGTATTAAATGTATCTGTAGCAGGAGAACATTACTCTCATGTGTTCATTTCCCCGTCAGCTGATTTCCCCCGGTTGGCACCAGCAGTCAAAACAACAAAGACTCGGACCGCACTATCCTGCGTCCATGGATAATGTGACACGTGTACACCGCGTGCTCGTCCTGTGCGGTGGGTTGTACCGCGGCGTGAAAGACACGGCCGTCTTCGCTCATGCATGGACTGATGCATACATTAATGAGGGCGGGCTGATGTGCACATCGTGTGCTTGCACTCCCGGCTTTGCGGTGCTTTAATGTGAAAGCGGAATAGTTCACTGGCCATGAAAATTTCATCACCTGCCATAAGAAAGTCGGCAAAGTAGCCATTAGACAGAGACTTTTAATAATGAAGGGGGGGAAAGTTAAATGTAATCAGAATTGCTCTGGTTTAATGGGAGATATAAAAGCATTGGTCAGACTTTATTAGCTGTTTATAATATAGACAGAGAACCTTATAGTGAGAAACCTATTTCATTCATTCTGTTCAGTGAGAAACCAAAATAAAGTTAGAGCTAAAAACAGATTATTCCACTTTGTGTCTTCCTGGGTCTAATGAATTAGTCATTAATGTGAATATTATTAATGGAATATTATAACGTGTCATCTTGAGGACTGATGTGGAGAATTCGAGGTAGTGTCACATGCCTGTATGGATGTTCCCTCTGTTCTCCTCGGCCGAGCATTTTTGAATAAATTCCGTCAATTTAATTCTCACAGACGCCACAGCCTTCATCGCCGTTCTCCAAAATCACGAGAGCAAAAATTCCACAACAAGGACTGAAGTGGTGTCTTCCTGTGTGCAGGAGCCTGCGTTCACACTCACATGGCCCAAATCAGACTTTCTTTCCCCTTTAAGGACTTTGTGAACGCCACAAGTCAGTTTTTCAATCACATGAAATACTATGTTCACTTTCCCGAAGCTAAAGTGACAAATATTTTCTCCACTCTTTCACTTTTGTGGACAACTTCGGATTAGGTCTGCGTGTGGTCCTAAATTGTGGACTGTCTTCAGATTAGCCTCAGGGTCGCAAACTTGCGAATGGAAAGCAACATGAGAACATGGTGTTAGTTTCCTTTCAAATAAAGCTTTTATTTCACAAAGCGGTGAAGGATGTAATATACAACATACATATGGTTGTATATTACGGAAATGGACAGTGGATGTTGTTCAAATGGAATAAAATGGAACCGAAAAATGACCCTTCAAAAGTCAGAGTTAAATGAAACAGTTAACAGAATGAAGTAAAAAGGAACGCAGGTGGAAACAGCATAACTCTTCTCCTCATGAAGGATGTGTCGAGGTGCTCCGACTCTCAGAGGTTCACCGGTGTGACTCGGCGACAGATGGCTTCTTGTAACCTCCTTCATTTGGAACATTCCACAATAAAAGTGTCTTAAATCAACACAGGACTTCAAAAAATGTGCCTCGTGAAATAATAACAATATTAGCCCTGCAAGTGAATATAACAGTGTCAATATTCATTAGTAAATCAATAAATTGGCTGTGGCATGAGTACGTAGCCTTGACTGATACGTGTGTGTTCATCTTTTTCTTCTGTTGTCATTTTCACTCGTGTTATTGTCACGGTAACACCTTTAAATCGACTCTTCCAGAGTCAGCGGGCTGACGGCTGAAAGGAGCTGTGTCGAGTAGGTGGATGGCGTTTGTAGATGTGATGTGACTCAGGCGCTGTGAAGTGTGTCTGCTCTGTGTCGCGTGCTGCCGCGTCGCCTCTCGCTTTGAATACTTGACATAATTGATTTCTCCTTACGGTGGCAAAAGGAGCAGTAATTAAGAGCCCAGGCCTCCTCATTGATCGGACTTCCCACCTGAGACTCCACATTGATCACATCATCGCTGCGTCTCCCATGGGGGTCCATCAGCTGAGCTGAAGTTTGCCTCGATAGAAGAAAGCCACACAGAAGATGTAAATATAGTGTATGCACTGTATCCTTTGACAGTGAGGGGCTGTACAACAATGTTTGGGATGTTAGGCACAAAAAGGCAGAATTAACACTGTATGGTTTGTTTTAAAGGTGACGGTCAATGCCATTTATAGTTCTATTTTTTATTTTTTATTATTTTTTATTATATATTTTTTTATTTTTTTTATTCTATTCTCTTTGATTTTTCACAACTGAGCTGTGGTGAATGTGTGTTTCCCCCCTGGGGGAGGAATAAAGTCAATTCAATTCAATTCAATTCAATATTTCAGGTTAGACACAAAGGCTGCTATTCAATGGGTAAACGTTATTTTAGCCCCTCAACAAGTAGCTTACTTAATATCATCTCTACCAGCTAAAGTGTATGATATGCTAATATGCTATGCTATGAAACATTTTTATCCCAACAGGAAACCAAAGCCTGTACACGTCTGACTCTCCCACAGTCCATAGAGAAAATCCTTGATTTTACATCACACAGAGTTAATGGTCACTGTTCACTCCATCATTCTTTTTAATGTCAGTTACAGACTTTTTGCACTCTCATCATCCCCCTCTTATTATTATCATTATTATTTTTTTTGTTTGTTTCATTTTTGACGCACTCCAGTCAAAATTCCTAAAGGTTAATTTGCCAAACTTCAGTTTCCAAACCTAAAAGGCCACTTTATTTGTTGGAAACAAATACTTTAATTACAGATTTCATCCTTCACACTCTGGGTTCACTTAACATTACATTTCTAAAACGATTATTACCTTTTTCTCAAATTAATTTCCTTTGGGAATTCCCCAAAACTTGTCAGCTTAATTAATCAGTCATGACGGCTAACTGTGGAAAATGACAATTAATTATTAATTAAGGTTTTATTGAAAATACAGGGTTAACCCTAACCTCAACACTACCCTTACCGCTAACCCTAACCCAACTCTAACACTGTTAGTAATATTTTAAAGGTATTTTAAAGGTGTTCAACGTTCAGTCTCCTTTCACAGCTCAATCATTTTCAGACGGTCCCTAACAGGAAGGATAACTTCAGGCGGGGAAGAAAGGAAAGCTGTAGTAGTAATAATAATAAAGCATCACAATAACAGCGGCGTGTGTTATAAATCATAACAGCAGTGAGACTCTCGCTACAAAAATATTGTATTTTGATGACAGCAGATGTGAGAGCGTACACATAGCGCCAGAAGCTTCTTCATTACAAAGACAGAAAAAGTTGCCACCGTTTCAGAGGAAACAAACATTGCTCTGGGCCCCTTTGTAAACAGCACACGGCTGCTATTTCCAGTGACGGGAGCTCCACCTTGTCACTGCAATTCCCTTAAAGAGAAACAGTTTAATGTCAACAATATTTTCTCCATGAAAACCTTCCAATTCACGGGGAGAATGTATCTCCTTCTTTGCCAAAAGAGAGAGGGGGGAAAGAAAAACACACAATAGAAGTGAAGTGATAACATCAAGCGTGGATTGTAGTCAAAGGTGCAGCATTAGCTGCCACAATGAGAGCTTTTGGTGACACACATCCATCCGTTCACTTTTACATCTTTCAAAGAGGTTGCTGTGTCTTCCATTACTTTTAATTTTCTATGCTTTCTTTGTTTTTGTTTTTTTTACACGGAACTCCTGCGAGCAGCTGATTTCATTTGCATGCAGTAAAATGGAGGTTTTTTCCTCCTGCCAAGGAAACGTTGCGCTTTCTTCTGCTTCCGTCTGCTTTCTTCTGAGAAGTTTGATGGCTCCGGTTTCTTAATCTGATTGGGAGAGATGCGTCCAATCTGCTGCGGCTGATAATGAGACAGTTTGACAGGGACACGGCGGCAATTACTTTGAGAGGCATCACGTGTCACAATCTAATTAGACAGAGTTATACTGTACATTTCACTTGAACCGTTTGCGTTGTATATAATCCTTTTTATTTCTTTTTTCCAAGAGAGAACAACAGTTCCCACAGCTTTCATATTTTCTCTTAATGTTTAATTATTTAGTGTGTAGCATTTAGGAGGTCTTATCGGCAGGAATTGAATATACTTCCCATAAGAGGATGTTTGTTTATGTGTATAATATTGTTCTTCGGTTTGTATAGACCTTCTCAGAATAGACCTTTTATACGTGCTTAAGGCAAGACAATTGCTTCATGGAGAACACCAGCTTGTGTCCCCGATGTTTCTACAGTAGAACCCAAAGGTCTAAGGAAAATCCTATTAAAATCCCATCGTATAGTTCCATCTGAAAATACTGTATATGTCAAAAAAACACAATGATACTGCTGTCATTAAATGGTGTTGACTGAAGCTGCTGCGTCCTCTGCATCCTTAAACCTATATTCCAGAGCAGCTGGGTAGCAGAGAGAAAACCGTTGGAACAGTTTGGTTTTAAAACAATTGATTGTAAGTTGTTTTTTTAGCCAGTAACTCAGATCTGGAAATATGGTTCCGTTAAGCTGTATTTTTTCTCCTTGCGATTGGGAGAAACTGATCATTCTGCTAAGAACACAGGTCTTGGAGTTCACCGGATGTGGCTGAGGACACAGCCTGGGTGTCTCTCTAACCATGCTCTGTACGCTCTATCCAGTTTTGGTGGGTCAGTGAATGAGTCATCTTGTCGTAGGCAGATGACATGTCGTAAAGTCAGTGGCTGAATGAGCCTCACGTGCCTCAGACAAACCGTTAACATGCAGGTTGTCTATTTATAGTGGTAGGATAGGGTTGGTAGGGTTTTTGCTTGCCCATCATTTAAAAAACAGCTCATTAACGTTCTCTACTAGAACAAGTTGACAGTTATTATCGTATTATGTGCATGTATGAATATCTGTAGATGTGGTTAGAGCTTCTCTGCCATACCAGAAGTTACCGATCTTCCTTTAATCTGATAGTACTTGCGTGACAGTAGGTGTTTTCAGTTGAAGGATGCAGCATACAAATAATGAATCCACACAGACCATCTGCATCGACTCACCAAGAACGATCACCCTCTGACTGAGGGCAGACCTTCTACCAACCACAACGGAGAGGAAAGGGTGTAGAGGTGATGGAGAAAGGAGATGAATCCTTCCCTTCCATCAAATATGATCTCATTCACTTGTAGCACTTGAAATATGATTCACCTCAGATGTCTACTGATTTGTCTCAGTGTGAATGCTCTGGCTGCTCAAAGTTAATTTCCAATTGTCTCTTGAATTTCTCTTAATGTTCAGGAAATGTGTCTCCCAACCACAACAGAGAGGAAAGGGTGCAGAGGTGATGGAGAACGGAGATTAATGCTTCCCTTCCATCACCGTCAGGAGGGAATATGAGATCACTGACAAGAAAAAATAGATGCCTCAGCTCAGAACATCAGCAATCCAGTGGAATGTGCGTCATCGAGCCGCAGCTTCGGGGAAATAAAGCAGACACTTCAGCTCTGGTGAGATGTTAATATCTTAGTTCCTCACACCGACGACAAGAGGAGGAGATGAAAGGATGAAACAGTGAAGGTGAAAATGTCACTTTATCTGGCTGCAGCTCCGGAGACTTGACTGACGGCATGACGGAAGTGACATAAACCGGAAAGATTGTTTTCAACAGCGCCTGTGAGAAAACTGAAGTCACACATTTATGTCAAGATTAGTTATTGTTAGTAAGCAAGATTCTCCATCCTTCCTTTAGTCCAGCAGTGTGTCTTATGTGTCAAATGAGACATTTGAGAACATATATACGTACATCTCCAGCCCTGGACTTAGCTGAGGTTTGTTTTACTAAAGCTGGCTTCAGACTACATGAGTTTTAAAATCCTCACCGGTTTTGAAATTGGGTTGCGTCATGCACTAGAGAAGACTCTTAATAGATATTCTTCCTTCCTCTGATTTCAAGCACGCACACAGTACAAGATATGACAATAATGACACCATAAGACAAGATATTATTTAGAGGGACCGGACAGAGGGAGCAACGATGCAACTGGTAAACGGTTTGTTTTTATTTAGCGCTTTTCTAGAGTGGATGACCACTTAAAGCTGCTTTACACGACAGGTAAGCTGAAAGGAGCAACACAGGGTCAAGTGTCTTGCAAGGACACATCGGCATATGGACCAGCAGAGCCGGGACTCAAACCCAGAACCTTCCATTTGGTACCACGTACTTCTTTTTAGGACCTGCTCTGGTGAGGTTCCAAGCGCCAAGAGTCGACACTATACAGGGGCAGCCTGTGGCCAAGGGGAAAGGGAACTTGACTTGTAACCGGAAGGTCGCTGATTCAAATCCCCGCCCCGGCCAAAAAGGGCTGGGGTACCCCTGAGCAAGGTACTCCCCGGGCGCGACTCAGTGTGGCAGCCCACTGCTCCTAATTCTAGGATGGATCAAATACAGAGGAATACTTTCCCTAAGGGGATTAATAAAAAAATGAAAACTTTATACATGACATCGTCAGACTGCCGTCACAGGAAGAGACATCCGACACAAGAATCGAACAATGCCGAGCTGTAGCTCAGTTACAAAGACTTCACAATCCTGAAAACGAGGGTTCGTCTCCAACAATTTCCACGGAAATGTCTCAAATCTCAGTATTTAACAGAGGAGTCTGGTGTATTTAGTCCAGTGACTGCGTCAGGCGGAGTCTGTGCTCCGGTCACGGAGGAAGTACTGAACAAATATTTTAATGAACTGATTCTAAAGATTCAGTTACACTGAAAACAACTGCACGGCACTCGTCATTTGTTTGTTTGTGTGTGTGGGTGTGTCACATGTAAATGAAGTCATTGTAGTTTCATGTGATGACTCCGCCCACGTTGAGTAGGTACTTTTTTGTAGTGGAAAATCAACCCTTGGCGAGGCGAGCTGCGACCATAGTGGAACACCGCCATAAGTATCAGTAAATGTAAAAGAGAGTCACTGTACTACTGAATATTACAAGCCTTTCTAAATGAATAAGTATTTACTTTGAAATACAGTATTTAGATCTTGTAGCTGTTGACTTTGCAAAGTTAAAATCTCCACCAAACGAGGCAGAACAAAAGGCCATCAATACAGCTTTAAAAGCAAAGAGTACAATCTTAAAATGAATTCTAAATTGAAGTGGCAGCCAATGGAGTTTTTATACAACAGGGGTGATGTGTTCTCACCTCGGGATATTTGTAATAAAACGAGCAGCTGCATTTTGAACCAGCTGGAGGCGTGAGATGGAAGACTGGTGAAGACCAATCCTCAAGCTAATAAAAGCATGGTTGAGGGAAGGCTTTACTTTGACTCGATGGTTAAAACAAACTTTTTTTGTCTGTTTTTGTGAGAGCTGATGCAGTTTCACGGAGCGTTCAGGGCCTCGTGTTTGCACAGGCATATGTCATCATATACAGTGGAGGCCACACACTTTTGACCAGTTGACAGACAACTACAGTAGACTACTAGTGAATGAAACTTGCTATTAAAATATGTGTGAATTTGCCATATTTTGATCAAAGGACGTTGTAATGTATAGATCCACATCCAAACTTTAACTGGAGTTCATCCTATGAACATTGGTGTAAATGTCAATGTACACAACACACATTAAACCATTGTCATAAAACATATTCATCATCCCATCATAAGTGACATGTACTTTTAAGTAACTTGTCATAACTGCACAACATGTGAAGCCCTACCATAATAATCAATTACACGCGGATGTGCCTCCTCCTCCTCCTCGTCCTCCTCGTCCTCCTCGGCTGTGGATCAGATGCTCACAGTGTGGGGCCTGCTCAGATATGAAAATAGTATGGAGATTTACTGAAATTTGCAATATTTAATTGGAGTTTGTGTGTGTCTCTGTGTACGCCTCTGTATCTACTGGCAACGTGCCTCGCGAAATTAAAGCAAGAATCTTTGATCTGATATAAGATTTGAACAGTGCAGATTTAAATATTTAAAATTCTTCTCAAGTGTCACTTTGATCTCGGAGATGATTATTGGGGGTTTGTTATAGAAAATGCACTAAACGGACGTGGGAGAGCCAACCCACTGTAATTGTGAGTTGTCTTGCAGAGTGAGGGTAAATTACACATTTTAAAAGTAACAGGGTAAACAGTTCATTTGAATTTCTTATCTCGTTCTTTTATGTTTAATGAGACAAGAAGACAGAGAGTGACTTCAAACGCCCCAAATTTAAAGTGGAAGAAGATTTCCTCCACGAGAGAATGACATTCGGAAGGGAAGAGTGCTTTCATCGTTTATCACCATGATTAGGAAGAGGAGGATCTTTGTCTCGGAGCTCGAGTTTTTTCTTTCTCTGTGTGTGTGTGTGTTTTTTTTTAAAGAGAAAGAACTCGGCCAACATTCGCAAAGACATCACCAGTTACACTGATACCGTGCAGATAACAAGGACTGTTGATTGTGCGACGCTCTCCTCGGAGCTTACAGCTGCAAATATTACCCAACTTAATCAGGATATACTGTACGACACCTCCACAGTGGTTGTAGCTACATTGACATTTTGAGCTCTGCTTTTTTCAGCACACCACGCTGCCAAACCCAGTGTTTTCTTCTTATTATTCCAGTTGATTGATGATTTATCACGTGTTAAACTGAACAAGGTTGAAGTGACCTTCGTGTCTCTGCTCGCACTGTTTGGTTTTAAAGGTCCACTGTGTCACAGTTTGGAGGTTTTACTGGCAAATTGAATACACTTGCCGTGTCGTTTCTTTGCCATCTTAGTTCTGCTCGCTGTTACTTCTGATACAACTGACCGCAACATTCCTCTCGGGAGCTCCAAGCCAAAATTGGTTTTCAGGATCCTTTTGCCTCTTACTTATAGAACGGATCCTTCTCAGTCCATGCTGAGAACATGAGTTCATCCTCGACTTCCATTAAATGCGGTGTACCTCAAGGGTCAATCTTGGGTCACCTCTCGTTGTCACAGTTCCAACTTTTGGCACCAATGGCTATTCCAAGGCTACAAAAAACCTTTGTTTTATTGTAAACAACACAGACATACGTACAGGACGTAATCTCAATTTAGGTCAATAAATGTTGCACAGCAGTGCATTACATTTCAAATCCACAAACATATAGCAAGAAACATCCTGCAACTGAGTGGTTGCATTAAAATGAATCTTGGCTGATAATTTAGTAATGTTTAGTTACGATTAGTTACAATATTATATTACTTTTCAAACACCATGTTGTTGTTTTTTAGCATAAAATATTTTATATGCTAAAATAGGCTTATATATGTATATGTATCTCTCTCTCTCTCTCTCTCTCTATATATATATATATATATATACATATACACATATATAACTGATGCTTCTTATAAACATTAAACCTTTTGTTCTTCATTAAAAAAAACAAAAAACAATTGACATTTTACTTTCCTGAATGGAGTCATGTGCTCACTCTCACTATGTTGTGTTAGTATATATCGCAGTATATGATTTTGCAAATACACAGTATACTGCAATACTGTAAATATGTAATAATGATGTGCATATCAACACTTAAAAGACTTTCAGCTAAAATGAAGAAATGCAGGTGGAGACCATTATATTTAAGTTTTAACAGATAAAAAGCTACAACACAATTATTATTTTTTATTAAAGATGAACTGGATTTGGGAAACAATGATCAATTTCATTTCTGGCATTTTATGGAACAAAAACCAAATCAATTATTAAAAAAAAAAAACTACAATAATGGAAATATTATCTGCAGCCCTAATTGTGATGTTTTCCCTCCATATTACAGTATCACATATTCACTGTACTGATTTTAAAGTGAGCCTTTTTAAGTCAGTAATAGCATGAATGTGATATTTGCCTTGAATGAATGTTTAATTCAAAACATCATATATAAATTCATCAGCATGCAGCAGAAAGAGCACGTGTGTCCACCTCCATCCTGTGACGCTCCGCTGCCTCTGTCCAGTCTAATGTAATAAACTGTGCATTAGCATCTCTCTGCTTGCACTGCGCTGCTTTTCTTTCTCTTATAAATATTCAGAATTGAATCGCTCCAAAGAAACAAACATGGGACACACAGTGGCTCTGTTGCATGAATGTTTCATTTATGAATGAATTCAAACAGGCCATTTAAATCTCTTCCCCTGCTTTGAATTGCATGTAAGAAAAAGCCCAACATGGACAGAAACTGGTCCTGGTCCAGTTGGACCACAGGACGTGTCAACCTTCACTCTGCAGCCTCAGCGTTGAAATTTCACTTGACCTTTCCCAGCTCTTTTCTTTACTAAATGCACAATCTGAGCTGCACCGTGCGAGTGTGCAGTTTCCCCTCTTAATGCTGACCACAGGTCAGTGACGATGCCTCTCCTAAAATGGTTGTCGGCGGCAGAGAGGTGACCTACTCGACCGCGAATCGTCTGTCGAACATCACAGGCAGCGTTCCAACCGCCATTTCCAATTGTTGTGGCACGAGGCAGGAGAGCCACCTGCTCACCGACCATGCTGATCAATGAAGATGTTTTTTTTTTTTGACACAAGCCAAAAGAGCTGGTATTGACATTTGAGGCTGGGTTGTGAATCGATGGCGACCAGTCAAGCCGTCTGACTGAGCAAAACCCATAAACGTCCAGCCTGCTTGGAGTCATCGGAGGATTGATTGATTCTAGAAATGGCAAATATTAAAGCTGGGTGTCAATCGCTGTGGGGTGGGGGGTTCTCGCAAGCATTTTGTGAAGATGAAAACATGATTTCTTTACTGTGGAAGTGTAAAAAATAATAAAAAATTTAAATTTAGATTTAATTCGATTCATTTGCTGAAAAAGGAATGTGTATTAGAGAAAAAGGATAAAACTAATTTTACAAGATTAATGTGCAATATTTTTGAATATTGTTGTAAGTTTTTAGATTAGATTCTTGAGTCTTTGACAACATTCCCACCTGGAATGATGCATATGTCATATATTAATGTATGTTTTTGGGAAAGTGGATTTCTTTTTGCACAAAAGGGGAGATTCTGTATTCGCTGGCTACAATTTTCCATCTCCACGCACAGCGATGAGCCGCGAGCTGCCAGTTTTCTCGGCCACCTTCGCCTGTCTTGTCAATATCATCCTCCTCCGTCAGTGAAAACAGGTCTGATTTAATCATTGTGCCTCCCCAAGTATCTTTCCACACTAATAAAAACTGACTCTCTGTTAAATAAAGCATGAAAAAAGCTTTTTCCGTGAACAGTGCGCTGGAGCGGAAGCCATCTTGCCTGTAACGCTGGATGTTGAATCAACAGATTGGATTCTGTAGTCCAGCATTGCGGCGATCGCTTTAATACAAACATTAGATGTAAAAACAAATGAATAGTGTGAGAAATCAAACTGTTTTCAGGCCCGAGAGCCGCCAAGAACTATTAGTGACAGTCATCAGAATGCTTGATGGTGGTGGAGCTCTATGCATGTTAGATTGTGGTCTGGATAGACAGTTGGTGCCCATCGTTGCGTGTCTTCACTTAACACAGTGTGGCAGCTTGCTCTCCGCTCTCACCACATGGTTTTACAGGTCAGTCAGTGATGAAATGTAGTATAAAATCATCTCCATTTGCGGTTGGAAGCTGTTGCGACAGAGAATGACCACAAAACAGCAGACGAAATGTAACCAGCTTCATTTTCATCATTTCATCATCGTCAGACAAAGACGAAGCAAAAAAATCAAGAAGAGAGAAACAAGACTTAGCAAAGGAAGACAATGCAGTATGAAATGAAAGCTTAAAATTCTACAAAACACATTTCCGGAAAAGTCGGGATACTTTCTTGAAATACAATTTCAATTTATGACAATAATACGACTGCTAATGATTATAATAAAAGCTGTGTAAGTGGACCTGGATCCTTCAGCTAGGACAGAGAGTGAGGAGAGGAAGGAAAGGCACAAATAGGGAGCGAAAGAACAAGGTTAATGTCATGGAATGAAGTCATATTCATACCCTGAATGTGAGAGAGTGGGTGTGAGTGCACCACTGGGTTGGTATAGGTCTATAGCAGACGGTCCCTGAGCCAGCTCCAACTGTAAGCATTATCAAAAAGGAAGGTTTTAAATCTAACTTTAAATACAGACAGCTGGATCTGGAACTCTGCCTCACTTCTGCTCTTACTTCACTTTTACATAATTACATTTGCTAAATAACATCAGATTTGTACTTATATACATACAGAATTGAGTGAGTCAATGAATTAAATAATCCACTCTTAGTAAGTGACCCAAGCTTTACAATGAGACTGTAATCATCTCCTCCATCATATTTAAACACAACAACACACACACAAAACCCCCTCATTGCTCCAGGTCATGGTTATAGTTATAGTTAAGTTGTTTACTTTAAGATGTTTCACCTCTTTAAGAGGAATCTTCAGAAACAAACAAAAACAAAAACAAAACTCTGCTGCCTGTACACTCCACATCGGCTCCGAGAGTCGAGAAACTCTCCATAAAACCTGAAATTGATTTTCCCGTGTTTTCTGCTTGTTTACTGTAGCATGAGGGAGGCAAAGGGCACATTTTCGGAAATAGAATCAGCCCTGTCTTTTTTTTTTTTCCTGCCTGGTGCGTGAAAATAGTATTGATTAATGGTCATCGCCCCCTTTTTTCTACGTAGAATGATGTAAAGACCCTGTCAGCTGCTATCACCTTGAGCGAGAACGTGTTCCATCAATCCTGATGCCGAATGGGGCGAGCAAGTGGCAGGTGGCACATATTTCACCTTCATCGGCCAAAACGGGGCCACAAAAAGACGAAGGAAGAAGACGGAGAAGAAGAAGAAGAAGAAGAAGTGGAGGAAGGAGGAGGACGAGACAGAGATGAAAGTGACACATCCGAAGGTGACAGCTTCTAACACCTGGGAATAATGGTTTTGATGGGCGTCCTGCTTGTTTCGCCGCTCCGGACAGGACAGTGACCGAAAAAGAAAAAAAAGTGTGATAATACACACAATTAGCTCATGGTGACAAAAAGACCCGGGGCCTTCACAAGCTGGGGCAAAGCTAACCTCTACCTTTCACCGGGGGAAGTGTGGCGGCGAGGAAAACCATGTTTTGACACATCAAGGATACAATTATTGGACCCTAAAGCTGTGCCTGTCCACACACGCACCCCATCAGTTAGACGGGGAACACTTGTGTGGGAGCAGCGCACTTAATTTCCACGTCCCCGGCAGAAAGCGATCATCCCCAGCTCCATATGAACTACCTCACAAACACACGTCTACGCGTGCTGTATATATACACATCTGCGTGTGATATCTGCCGTGTCTGTTTTAAGTCGGGTGATATTACACGTGTGCGGTGACTTCAAAAGGTAAATCAGTGTTAATATCACTTTGGAGGTCCAATTTATTCTGTCGGCGTCTCCGTTTCCCTTGTGTTTTGTAAGAGGGGGAGGCGGCGGCCAATTTATGTGTCATTATCACCGGGAGTGTGCACACTGAGCTATTTCTGTTTTTCATCTGACCATGTTGACACGCGCTTGCCACGCTCACGTCCTGCCCGCGGAGCTGCAGCTTGACAGAAGCGAGGGAGAGTGCGGGAGAAGCGCGACAGAGCTTTTTTTGATCATGGTATATTTATCATCTGCATACGATTCCTGCAGCTTGTCAGCGCGGGACAAAGTTGCAGCGCTCACTCCGTGTGCTGGGCCAAAGCCGCACATACTTCAGCTTATTATCAGACGCTGTCGCCGCTGAAAGACAACGAAGGGGGAGATAATCAATAAGGTTGAGTCTCAAATAAGCAGTGGGAAGGATTAAATATAGACTGTCAACCTCACACAAAGAGGATTATTGTTTTCCATCAGCGGCAGTGAGAAGAAACTAAGTCAAAGTAACTTATACAATCAAAATAGACTCACTTTTACTATGTTTGTGACACTTTCTTTATAAAGACGAGCAATTAAAAACCTTTTTTTTTAAACATGTACTCAGTTAGAGTTTAGGATCAATATGGAATGTTGACGACATTGATAATCAGAAGTTTCACTTCAGTACTTCAACATGAGCCTGAGCATGAGTTTCAAAGTACAAGCTTCTGATAAACTAATAATGCAACTTATCTCTTTTTCTGCTGTGTTTACACAGACACGAGTATAAAATCATCTCTGTACGTTTGCCCAGCGATGGACCGGCGACCCGTCCAGGATGTGACCCTCATGTGAAGGATGATGCAGTAGATGATCAGCGTGTGAGAGGCGGTTCTTGTATTTTATTGACTTAATCGCGTCATTATTTATGCGAATACTGAAAACCTGTCAAAATTCATCAGTGAAGCAGAAGCTGAAGCTGCTGAATCAGCAATGTGGTCCTTTGACTTTCTGTCTCTTGGCTCTAGGTTAATGTTAGAGGTGTAAAAATGAACCATTTTGAAAGTAGTAATTGGCTGTAAAGTAAAACAATCAGTGTCACGCATTTGAATGTGATAAATGAAGCTGCAAGTCGTTGTAAATTTTCCTTGATTTGAACTGGCAACCATCTGGTAACAAGCCCAATTTCTTTCCTGATTTTTTCTCATATATCATATGTGATATCATGTTGATATGATAACTTACATCGATACAGGCATGACGATACAATGTACTGTGATATACTGGGATTTCATACTCGCAATCTAGTGTGTTTTTGGAATTTAAGAAGTATTAAAGGAGACCTCACCATAAAAATAATGTCATGCATAAACAAAAGACCCTTTCGAGAGCTACGTCACAGAAATATGCACGCGCAGAAAACACACACTCGTACCATTGACTTGTACCAAGTCAACAGTCCAACTCTTTCGGTTAGATTACGCTAAAAAGCCTGGATTTCACACAGATGTGTGTGTCAGTGCACAAATGTATATGAAACCTATGCTGCATAAAGTTATGTTGTTGTCTTGGTTGTCGCTAGCTTGTCGTTAGCTGTAAAGTAAACGCGGCGTGCTAAAAACTTTCCTTATTAACTTAAGTTAATTATCCAAAATGATGAAGGAAAGTTTTAGGACATTCAGTCACTTAAATTCTTGGTTGTTTGTGACTTGTTGCATAGACTAGTACTTAGTACTTAGACTAGTAAGTAGTAGTAGTAACTAGTAACTTTCTCGCGTGTATGGTCTAGGTTTATCTATGAGGTGAGAGTCAATAACTGGCCACTTGCTAACATCATTGAAGCTGGGTTTTGCCGTCAGTCACGATCGCTGGAACTGGCCAAAAGCACGACAATGAGGCAGGCAAGTTTGTAGAGGAAAAGGCAGTTTATTGTCCAACAGGCAGAGTCAAAACTAGGAAATCTGTCCAAAAACAGGCAAACGAATCCGACAAGGGACAGACAGGACTCCGGAGACCAAGAAAGGCAACTCGGGTCAGAACAAGAAGGCAAACTAGAAATGCTGGAGCGCTAACACAAGACAATCTGGCAGGGGTGCAGTGAAAATGGGCTAGTCTATCTACAGAGGGACTAATGAGCAAATGGACTGCAGGTGAGGAGGTGGGCGGGGCAGACCAGGTGAGGGAAATGAGTTGATTGCATGGCATGGAGGAAAGGTGGGGTCTGAAATGACAGAATTAATGACAAGACATGGACACAAATTAAAAAGAAAAGCAAAACTAAGAGTTAGTGAAACTACTGTACACCGTCGGCTAGTACTAAATTATTTATGTATTGTTCTTCGCCCCAAACTGGGCACACATTCTCACTAGACTTGGAATATTTGTATACAATGAATGGGTCTATATGAAGTGTTCTTTCTCTAGAGTGAGGAGTGGAAGGAGGAGGAGGAGAGACTCAAATGACCTAAAGCCTGCTGCGAACTCGTGGACGGAGGCTTAAATACGACACAGTCACAAAACCACTTTCAAGAGAATTCCCATGTGGATGAAGCATTTTAAAGAGTCCGAATACCGTATCAAGCCATTAATATATCACAATATCTTATCGTATCGTTGTTTTCTTTTAAAGCAATGACGATGGAAACGTGATTCTTTTTTTTCACTCATCTGTTTCCACTCACTGTAATCCATGGATACGGTATGGAGCCCTTGTTCTGTTTTGTCCGGTTGGGATTAATAAGTGCAAATCCTCCCTGCTGTTTCTCAAGGCCTTGGAAAAGCAGAGCTGGGTAATTAAAGTGTCGAGACATGGCTCCCGTCTTCTGTTTTATACTCTTTCCCTTCTCTTCTCTACCTGTGGTTTCATTTATTTGGACAGGGGGTGACCCGCCAGGCAGGCATTCACCTCTTCATCGAGTACATCGCTGCCGTGATGCTGTGGCTGCAGGAGTTCAGAGGTCAGGGTGAAAAGTAGAGCCATCACGAAAGAGACAGGTCAAGCTATTTAAGTCAGTCTTGTCCGCCCCGTCTGGCAGGTGGAGTAACACCTTCCTGATCCACAAGGCTGCTGGACAAAGGCGGCAGCGTGTGTGTGTGTGTGTGTGTGTGTGTGTGTGTGTGAGTCCCTGCAGAGCAGCAGGCTTTACAGTGAAGGACTCAGTGTTGTTGACCTCGCCCCAGGCCGCGCGTGTCACTGGCTCGGCCATCAATACCACCATATCAGCACATTTACACTTCATAAGTGTTAAGGCTTCACTTCGATTGTCTCACCATTGTCAGCGTTTATATGCAGACGAGCCCGAGACAACACACTGTTTCATTTACATGTTTTGTAATCTATTATTATTATTATTATTATTATTATTATATTAACAATTAAAATATTCATGCAAAGTTCAAGGACTCTAGCTTAAATATGTATTTAATGATTGACGAAGAGGATCAGGTATTGCTTAGCTACTCCAGATTATGAGTAGTTATGAGCATTTCATAGAAAATGCAATATAGATATATATATATGTATGGATGAGTGGATTAGTGGGATGTTCTATGAATAAGTATAAATATAAAAAAAACCAAATATGAATATAAATACAATTATATTGTATACAGATAAGGTGCAGTGAATACGCTATATTAATAGACATATGGATAAATGCTAATTTACAGAATATTTGACAGATTATGGACATATGTTACAGGTTGATAAGGTGGTATGAACATTCTACATAATAAATAAATGTCTTTTAGAATCAGTATTGTCCCCCAATATCCACATTCACCAATTTATATTGAACCTGTTCCTGCTGCTGATCCATTCCTGAGGATAATTGAAGTATCTCAAACACATATTGTCCGTCCAGCGTCCTTTGACAGTCAGCGGTCTAGTCACCTGACCTCGCTGCTCTCGTGCGGGGTCAATCATCCAACCTTTTCCCAAGACTATGACATGTCCCTTATCAATATTTTAGCACATCAATTGTGACCCTTGGTAATCACATCTCCTGAAAAGTAAATTATCAGTGGACACGGTCACCGGGGACGGACTGTCTGGGGGTGCTGTCTCACTTGTGTTTGTCTTTCGCACATGCTGTCAATTCCATCTTCGAGTGTGTGTGTGTGTGTGTGTGTGTGGGGGGGGTGTAACCAATAGAACCAATAGCAAAAAGCTCTTGTTGAGGATTTTTCAAACTAAACAATGCCTTGGGCGTATTATACTCTCAGGAGAACTGTGGCTAACACAAGATACGCTACAATTCCCAGTACAGTCATAAGTCCATGTCCACAAAGACACTTCATTTTTCTATCTGAAGACTTTAAAATATGAGCTGATCTGTAACGAGCTGTCTGGAATTCTATCAGGCGGACACTTTGACGGTTAGGGAAGTTTGATTTCCTTGTGTGAAGCAAATGTTTGCCATTTTTGTGTTATTGTGTGAGTTTGTCTGCAGGGTCATTGAGTGATGAAGCCATGAATATTTCACTGTCTTAATAATAATGTTTTTTTATGTAACCATGCACCGTTGCATTCTCTGCTGCCTCTAGTGTTTAACACATGGAACAACATCACCAGTCGTGACTTCACTGACATGAATCTTAACCACAGTTTGAAACCTCCAGTTTATGGGCGACATCTTCATGTTTTGCAACTATGAATCACACTGACGTCCACTCATATGTGCTGTGGTTTATTGTCTTTTTTGCTCTAAATGGGAACAACATTTACAAAATTAACATCAAGTTCTTTTGATGGCTACTCAGTATATTCTTTTTTCCTGATTGACTTCACCAAGGAAACTAGAATAAAACATTCATTTATTATGCACTCTATGATAGAGACACGACTGGGAGAAGAACTGTACAATATTTGTTTTAAATTACATGAGTACATGTTTTATAAATGGAATAATTATTATTGATTAATATTTTTTTTAGCTAACTCACATATTTTTGAAACTGGCTGAACAAATGTATATTGAAATAAACAATTTACTAGATTACACAGCCTTTTAATTAGCATTTATGCTAACCCCCTGTTAGGCCAATTTTGTTCTGGGAGATACCAGAGGAGTTTGTCAACATGGAGACCACAGTGGTCGCCATAGCAATAAATACGCTCCCGGTTGACATGCATAGAGAGACAGAGCGTGACAAGGAGGATGTAAGACATGTTGTCTAGTGTGAGCCTTGATACACTGTGTACGTGACACATGCTATCACCAGGATAAGCAAAATTACCATCTAAAATGTAGATTAGATTATTTCCATTTGGCAGAAATTGAAGATACAATAGAAATACTTGAGTGTTATTAAGGGGGGACATGTCGGCTCTGCAGACGCTGCCATATTGGACCGTCATTTATACAATAGCCTACTATGACAAACTAAACATCGTTTCAGTTGTCACGCTCACTGAAGGCTACATAAGTTCTCCAACACACTTGGAAGAAGAGTAGTCAGCTGTAACATGCAACTGCACCAACACATGCTGCTAAATTCCATCCACTGCATAATATAAATACACGATAAAAACAACTGTTCTGTTACCCTGATAGAAAACTGTGTTTCCGCCAACGGAATCAATTTAACAGTCATGCTGATGTGAAGCTGCAGACATCTCATTGCACGTTTGCCAAATAAATAAACAAAAAAAATCACCTCGACAGCCACAAGCGAGGCATTGCTCATGTCATCTGCAAATCACAAATCGCAGCTCCTGACGCGAACCGCTGCACAGAAGCCAAAGAAGTGCCAAAGGGCTGCGGCCGAAGCCAGCATCAGACTTTAAAGTGATTTGAAACAGTGAGCAAAAGAGGGGCAGAAATCGCCTCAGAGCTTTAACATAGACACAGCTTCAATCTTCAATGGAATGGAAAAAAAAAAGGAGGAGGAAAAAAAAGATGAGGAAGGGGCAGAAACAGTAGCACGGCCAGCTCATCCATCAATTCTCTCAAAGGTCAGGATTTTGTTAGGTGGAATTGGGAAGAGCAGTGAAATTGCAGATGCACCGAACAGCGGGGTATTTTCCGCTGCCATGACCAGCTAAGGAGCGCTGCTTTAAAACACATCTGCCAGTAAACATTTTGGCCTGAGTCTGGGTCATCTCTCCTGTCTGGACGAGACCCGGCAGAGCGTGAAGACACACCTGCACAAACCCCGAGACTGACTAAACCACTTCAGACTGCCCTTTCAGCACTTAATTGTTATGATCATACACAAATATATTCACAGCTTTCTCACCTACGCCGTTGAAGGTGATGCTTCATAGACAGAGAGTCAGTGCTGACAGCACTGTGAGCGCCCCCTACACCTACACCAGGAACCACTTCTTATTCTAAACACGGCTACCAGCCATGACGCGAGGAAAAACTGATTATACCGTCCTAACTGAGGGCTCACAAAAGCAAATCACTGCCTGTTGTTATATATATATATATATATATATATATATATATATATATATATATATATATATATATATATATATATATATATATATATATATATATATATATATATATATATATATACATATATATATATATATATATATATATATATATATATATATATATATGACAAGTGGAGAAGTTTGTCAACTGCTGAACCATCGTTGTCTTGTTGTCCTTATCTTATTCTTGATGCAGCGCCACCTCAGGCGAGGAGGGGAACACATTCTTCAAAAGGTTTGTTTCATTTCACACGGAAACCACGCAATGACACATTTGAACTTAGTGATGGAGGCAGCAGTTTTAAATCTCAACAGATTTAAATCTTAACAGATTTAAATCTGTTAAGATTTAAATCTGTTAAGATTTAAATCTTAACAGATTTAAATCTGTTGTTTTTTTCCATTACTATTCACATCCTGCCATCTGTTCACCTGTTTGATTCATTCCCGTCATGATTCCCCCTCACAGTTCTTCACCTTCTCATCACCTACCAGCCACTCCCTCTTCATCAGCCACTCCCTCTTCATCAGCCACTCCCTCCTCATCAGCTCAGCTCCACTCACCTGTTCACAGCAGCTGCCCCTGATCACTAATCAGCCCACTGTGTCGTGTGCTCAGCTTCAGCCTCAGGTCCATTTCCTGCTTCAGCCACAGAGATCACCGGCTGCACCGTCTTTGAACTGTAAAGATGAATTGAATAGATGAAGAATAAAAGTCATTACCGACTGTCTGTCTGCCGACGTGTGCAGACAGACAGTATGCACACACATTACAATTCCACGTATCGTTATAAATCTGAGCAATAAAAAAATGCCCTTCCACTGCATTTTTAATTATTATAATATGTATTGTATTTTTCACATATTTTATTACTGTATATGCATTCTTATATCATTTATTTTATAATATTAATATTAAATGAATAATATTATTATTATATTATTTAATTGCATTTATCTTAATGTATCATTATTCTAATCCTTTTTGTCACTTGCTGTAACAACTGAAGTATAATGTTGTATATGTATATATATATGTATATATGTATATATATATATATATATATATATATATATATATATATATATATATATATATAATGTAGTATAGTGTTATGTAAGTGAATCCAGTGTAATCTAATCTGTTTTAATAGTGCAATCAAATACATTTGTATCTAATCGAATATAATCCCACCAAATCTATTTTAATCTATCCTAATCTGAATGTGAGGTTAACCTCCCTTTTGTTTCTGACATCAAATACGATATTTATGTGCGTCACGTCGTCCTTGAGCAAAACAAATCAAAAAAAGTCTTGAGTTTCAAAACTCCCGCTTTGACAGAGAATGCAGCGGCATGACTCGGCAAAATGAGTAAATGAAATGTCACTTTCAATGATACATAATTACCTAACTACATGTCTCTGAGGTGCATTTGGAGGAAATGGGGCAAAAGAAATCACCACGAGGCCTGTGTGAACAAATCCCATCAGCAGCTAAGTGCTGCTCTTTACCTCCTTCAACCACAAGAGACCAGGGGAAAGAACTGACCTTGTGGCATTATGGACGGCGAGAAACAAACCAAACACACGCGCGTCACTTCTTCAGACTGAATTGTACTTACAGAGGAATTCAGAAAGCTCTTTCTCTGCCACTGTCAGAGTGATGAAAAGGTTTCTCTCCCAGAGGAAAGAAAGAAAAAAATGGTGAGAGGGGACAGATGTGAGCTCGCTTCTAAGTCTCTCCATCAGCCCAGCATGTCGATGGCTCTCAGACTCCCCGGGGATTCACAGAAACATCTGGAAAGAATTGTCAGTGGGATTGATACAGCACCAAAAGTAATAAAAAATGAATTTCCCTGCCGTGATATAAACACAAATGACCTGAGCCATAATGCATTTGCTTAGATCCGCTTTGATCCCCTCCCCTCCTCCTCCCTCGGTTATCTGTGTCTCCCTCACTCTCGTATGAGCAAAGTCCACGTTGGTAAAAGAGCAGCGTTATGAGTCGCGTATGGATTCGGCGTCACGTGACTCACTAGTTAGATCCGGGCTGATCCTAAAACACCAATTTAAAGGTGCATTATTACGTCGGGAGCGGCTGTGCAGCCCCGGAGACGAGCGGAGGACGAGTGATACATTAAACATGAATGGTTGGAAGGACACGGACGACATAAAAGCCTGCGGTGACGGGGTCACGAGAGCCGTGAGTGGAGGGGACAGATTTGCAGGGAGTCGTTTAATGTGCGCGCTTGTGCTTAACATTGTTTAGAGCTAAGAGATTTAAAATGACGACCACAGGAGGCGGCCCGGGGCCCGGGGCCCGTTTGGTATATTTTTATGATGAGCTTTTTAGGAAACATTACCAGTAATCCACAAGTGGCCATCAGTTTCTTTGGCAAAATCTTTCACAAGTGCATGAAAGGTGGACTTAAATGGACAGAAGTGTGATCTCGACTCACTCTTCTGAAATACATGAGATTTTTTGGCAAATTCTTTATTTAAAAAAAAACAATTTGATGTTTTAAGTCATTCACTGACTCTGATAAGCCTGCAGCCTTCACCACGTTCAGCTTGCCATGCTCACAGTTGACTGTGATGGGTGGGGTCACGTGCCTCCTCCCTGGCGTGTGGGGAAGAGGTTACTCGAGAGACACGCCCGAAAAAAAGCAAACACATCAACCCATACTAGAAAATAATCATTGGCATGGTTCCATCTAAAACAGCCAAACTTAAGAGTTTAAAATGTGAGAATCCTCTGAAGCTCACTCAAACCTTAGATCACAACTCAATAACTCCCACATATGTTATTGTTCTGTATCATGAGCAGATTAATAATCTATCTACGTCACTCTATTTCTTAACTTGCATGTGACTCCATGATAATAATTATCCATCGACATAAGAAACAGTTGCTCATCTGCGCGGGGGAGCGGTGGGTTACACACTGGACACTCAGTGTCCAATTTGCCTATTCCCTAAATGTGCATGTTTTTGGACTGTGAGAGGAAACTGGAGAACGCAGTGCAAATACTGAAATGTTCTAGACCTATATGCTGACCTATATATATATCTCCTGTATCACATCATTTAAACCGTATTTCTTAAAATCTCTCATACATATGTATTTTTACAGCAATTTAAAACTTAATTACAAAATGTTAAAGACTTTATTCAATTTATTTATCTATATTAAATGACCTTTTCCAGTCCACCGGCAGTACCGTGATGGCTCACACTTTGGGAATCGCTGATCTAAGAAAAAAGTCCTTGTTTCCATTTTTTGGGATTCTGAATTATACACTTATATAAACATATAAATGGACCTTAAAGTGAATTTTGACCCTTTTCAATTGTAGTTGTGCAACACACACACACACACATATATATATATATACATACTTATACACTGTACTGTGATTTAGCAGTATTTCTGTGTAAATGTTGTACTATCCAACTATAGTTTAAATCCTGGAAATACTGTAATTGTACAGTGTTGATGCAAATTGCTCAACACCTTAAATTCATTACTGCTTTTTTAAGTATTATTGTTGTACTATATCACTGTTGTCTATAAGAACAACAAAGAAAGAGGAGAAAAAGGACAAGGTGCAGTCTACAGTCTCACCATTAGATGCCGCTCATTGTAATACCCTGGACCTTTAATTCTCCTCATGGCGCATGTGTCCAGGTTTAAACGATTTTTCCTGATTCAGACGGCCATACATATATATATATGTATATATACATATATGTGTATATATATATATATATATATATATATATATATATATATATATATATATGTATATGTATATATATATATATATATATATATATATATATATATATATATATATATATATATATATCTATACATATATATATATATATATATATATATATATATATATATATATATATATATATGTATATATATATATGTGTGTATTCTCTCCACACTGTTGATAAGCTGTCAGTGAGGTGTGTAAGTTGTGGCCTTGAAAGTTTTGCCCAGAGCCTCCATCTTGTCTCACCATAATAAAATGATTCCTCAGGTCCCAGCGCTGCCAGTTCTCCTCCAGGGACTCCTTCATTATCTGTCATTAAATGTTTTTAAGTTTGCATAATTGATCTTCTCCAATAAGTCGTCATTGATTTATGGAGGTCTGGGGGCCGAAGGAGAGAGTGGTTAAAAATTCATAAAGCTGCTACACTGCTTCACAATCCATTAGCTGCTCCTGGATGTAGAGTCCTTCCATTGATTGACCTTGTGCCGAGAATCTCCTGGACTTTGCATCTTTCATTGCACTGTGGGAAGAGTTATGTTTCAGCGTTTTCTCCCCCCTTTCTTTGATTTTCCCTCCCTCTGTATCGCTGTTTGCCGCGCCCTCTCTCCCGCTCTCCCGCTCACCCTCCCTCTGTCTCTCCACTCTTGCGCCTCCATCTTAAACTGAGGACCTTATACTCGGAGACAATGAATAAATAAAGCATGTTCCATAAACAGCTTTCCACTATTATTTAAGCTTCCAGGACCTCGCACTCTGACAGACTCACCATCAAATTCAAGTGTGTAAATTTTCTAAAAGGCTCTGAATGTTTTATGATGATTTCAGGGAATGATGGAGTAATAGCTGAATAGTGAAGCTATTACTTTTAA
The DNA here is from genome assembly GCF_019176455.1 of Solea senegalensis. Taxonomy (NCBI): domain Eukaryota; kingdom Metazoa; phylum Chordata; class Actinopteri; order Pleuronectiformes; family Soleidae; genus Solea; species Solea senegalensis. Next base: position 24,593,749 of record NC_058034.1, on the reverse strand, counting down.
TATTTATATTGAGTGCTTTGAATGATTAATGTGACAGCATGTAAAATCAGAGCTGCAGGACGTATGTACTTCACAGCTGCAGCCACTTGGCATAAAAAGATATTTGTTTTCCCGAGCAGACGGATCCAACAACTGTGACACTATTTTAGACAAAAGGTGATTCTTGGAAAGAGATGTGCAGCATTTTGTTGAGCTCAGGTCATCATTCAGCTCGTCGTACTCTGAAAGGTTTGATAATGGTTGAGGAAACGTTCACAGCAAATGTGTGGAAGACAATTCATGCCTGAAGAATAACATCCAAAAGTTTCTAAATATTCACTGTGTTTGGGTTCAGACATCTTGTATTCACGCATATTAATGAATGGTAAATGAAGCTAAAAGTAAATATGTATGGAAGACGTTTCATGCCCTCATGAGAATTTGTTTTACAATTTTTGTTGTAAAGAGAAAGAACATGTACTTGTATTGACTTTACGTGAGCAGAAATGTGTTATTATTATATAGTTGTAATGTAAATATCAAGTCCCTGCTGTATATACTGTCTAATAATAATGATAATAATAATAATAATGATAATGTGCATTATTATGGGAAATTTCCGGCCCGTGCAGGAATTAAAAAGATTTTAGATTTGGATAAATGTCCATTTAAAAATGATAATTGTGACATTGAAAATGAATTTTTTAATAAAACAATGCATTTGTATATAAATGTTACTGTTAAGGACCATTGGCCCCCGGAAATCTACACATTATCAAATATGGCCCTCGTTTTTGTACACCCCTGTTCTACTTGGTAGGCGAGGTGTGGGCTGTGCCTGACGACCATATCGGACTGGACCGTACCATGTTACTCTGTCAAGGTTGGGGCTGGTTATTTTAGTACTATTCCTAATGGAAACGCAAAAGAATAAACACATAATCATCTAAACTCCAACAGACAGCATTTTTTGTGCATTCAAGACGTTAATTATTAACAATTAAACTGTAATATAACGATTAACTGGGCCACTTTAATTTCATTTTTCATGTGCTAAAGTGGAAAGCTAAACTCAGAGTCACCAGTGTATGACAGTATTTTCTGACCGTCAGCTGTTTTAACTGCCTGTCTTTTCACAGACATGTAGCCCTGCTTTAGTTTGGCTGTTGCCGGGAGGTTTTCTTGCATTGTTGCAGTTGCTGGCAGTTAAAGGCCAGTTTATTCTTGCGGGGATCAGGCAGCCGTGTCCTGAGGGAGCGAGCGCTTTCATGCATAGTTAGTGCACTTGACTCAGCGCGGAGACGCTCTCAGATGGAAAAGCCATGTTTAGAGGAACGTCTTGTGAGACATTAAAGCTCTACTGTTCTATTGTTGCAGCTCTTCCTAAATGTCACTCTCCTCTCCTGAGCCTGTCCTTCATGGTGATGTTGTGAGACACGTCACAGAGACACACAGGGCTTTTTTTTTTCCCCTCTGTGAGTCCATTTAAAAGCCAAAAAAAACAACCACTTTACCCATTACTGTCATCTTCATCTGTTTACTGTCTATGCAATATTTATCCAAAGAACAACAGGACAAATCAGACAAATTATGGCCTTTTTATGATTCATTCAACCTAATTCTGACGACTTAAGATCGTACGTTTGGTTTTGGAATACGTAGATTACTGATAAATCTCAGCACCGGCAGGAGGTCCACATGTTAGATATATGATTATTAGCACTACCCAAGCACTACCTTGTCTTACTTTTTTAAATTAAAAGGATGTAACTAGTGAACTTCTAATTTATAAGTTTAATTCATCTGTTGAATTGTTTCTGTACCCACCATCGGGTGGCGGTACAAGTCGCAGGGAAAAGAAGGGAACGATGCTACAGCTCAGCTGAGAGGTTCGCCAGTTCGAGGCTCGGTCGGATGAATATTCTTGGCGATTTCTTCTTCTGTTGTAGAAATGCTTTGGTCCACGCGCACCAAACGCGCTCTTTCTGTTCGGTTACAAAATCTGGGCTGTGTGTGTGTGTGTCACATGTTTCTGCTTCTTCTGTTTGTGTTGCATGTTTTTAAACGTTTGTTTTGTTACCGTACAGCACTGTGGTCAATGATGTTATTATAAATGTGCTGTATAAAGAGATGGGATCGGACAGATGAACGGCAACATGTGAATAATCCAGATTATAACCCTTAGTCCTACAGTATAGTATTGATAGAACACGACAGAATATTCAAGTCCATGTAATATAGGGTGGCAAAGACAAGAACAAACCAATCAAATGTATAAAAAATGACAATAACAGCGACATAACCAAGATGGAAAAGCAGCATAGCATGTGTTCCGCTTAATTAAGACAGACTAACAACATAAAGGAAGTTGTGACACCAAGTGTAAAGATGATCAAAAATGTAAACAAATGTTATATAGTGAATAAAATGACACTTAATAAAGCAATGGGTGTTTGATATACATGTTTTACTGATATAATTGTGTTCAATTACAGCCAAAGATCTGACCAAAAAGGAAATGCCACATATCCTTTCTTTTTGTAAACAATAAATTATTCTCATCCATCTATGTGTGTGTGTGTGTGTGTGTGTGTGTGTTTAAGGATCAATCCCTGAACAAAACAAAGGAGGTGAAATGATGTTATTTCCACCGGTGGAAGGTGAAAATGTAAACACTGGAACAATTAAGTTTACAGGTATGGAGGCTGTGTCAGAGAAGGTGCAGAGTCCCATGCTGACATGACAGGCCGTCTCACATCCTGTCTGGGCCTGCGCTCGCTCTCTCTCTCTCTCTCAACATCTATCTATCTATCTCTCTATCGCTCTCTCACCCCTGACTAACCCCTGTCTTCCTGTCTCACCTTCAACAGTGTCACCTCTGACTCAGTGTCATTTCCACATGTGTGTGAACACACACACACACACACACACACACACACACACACTACTGTGATACTGACTCTCTCTTACAGTATGAACACGGTAAAATACAACAAAAGTGGGTGGTGCGTGGACATAGAGTGAGTGTACGTGAGTGTGTCCATACAGTTTATTAGCCTTCAATCTTAGTTTCTGAAGGTCTCTTACAATAATGTAGTTACATGCAACTACAACACAATTTTAGCATTTTTTTTTTGTTTATTTTGTCTGTAGCCCTCGTTAAAAGGGGGAGTGGCTCCTTTCTTCACATTGTACGTAGAAATAAACAAAGTAGAAGCTCCAAGTGACCACATAACGTCACTATCTGAGATGACACCGGGGCATCAGTGATTTTGAAAATATTCAAATTGGAACGTTGTGTGCTGCGTTCATGGCCCCTTTTCCTACAGAAATCGCACAACGTGGGCGGAGTCATCACAGCACGGCTGCATGAAACTGCGGTGACTTTGTTTTGCACGAGTTGTGACTTCAGTGTAAGTGAATCATTAGAATCAGTTCATTCCAAATATTTGTTCAGTACTTCCTCCATGACCAGAGCACAGACTCCTCTGTTAAATGTTGAGATTTTAGTCATTTTTCTGGTAATTGTTGGAGATTAACCCACGTTTTTTGGATCGTTAAGTCTTTTTAACTGATCTACAGTTTGGCATTGCTTGGCTTGATTCTTGTGTCGGACGTCTCTTCCTGTGACGGCGCTCTGACCAATCAGTGGCCTGCAGTCTGGTGACGTCATGCATAGTATCGCCTCAGCTCGCTTGGAAACTCACATTAAAAAAGTGATAGGGGAAACTTAACTGTGTCATTAGTCTTTAACCAATAGCCTTTTAAATCACTCCTTGAAAGCATTTTATAGACTGGCATTCTTGTGACTGTTTTTTCATTTTTTAATTTATAATTTATCCTTATTTACTTATCTGACGCTCATCCTGACACCTCATATTGATGTTTTTTTTCTTATTATTTTACACCTCTGAACCTTTCCTTGTAATTGTTTTATTAATTTTAATCTTTTATTTTTGAATAAAAAGTTGTTTTTTTTTTGCTGATTGTTTGTTTCTGGTTAGGAATTATTGATAAATAACAACAAAGACAAGAAAATATTACCTACCCCACCTTTAACCTGGTCAATCTTTATATTATATACAGTATACTGTTGTACGTTATTGCAAGATTTGGAAAGAACAGACAATAATACTCGTCCATTATCTTGTTCCCACTGATGCTGCTTGGACACTTAAACAGAGCACTCATGTTAAGCTTCATTATCCAGTTCCATCATGTGTACATGACAGGCCTAATTAGTGGTGTTGCTTAATTACAGCGTGGTGAATGTACACACAAGTCTGACATATTCTTCTCCCGAGGTCCGTTTAATATTCAGGTGCAGCATCATCGTCAACATCCTCTGAGAAAGATTTCCTATCGATCCAGTGCATGTGATACACTCAGGTCCTCACTGTGCAGCCACAGCGCACTTTAGACACACGGATGATTGACAGGCCGCTGCATTTCCTTAGAAGAGTGTGAACCAGTGAACCTGGTTAATAAAACATTAGAGGTGCCCGAGAGACCTCGGCTGAAACGAGGGGGGTGTGGAGGGGGAGGAGAAACTGAGGGGTCACTGGTGTTCAACCGCCGCTGTGGCCTCAGAGCCAGCACGGGTTCTCCCCATCCTCCAAAGCACATCACAGGGGGTCCATGTGGCCTCATTAAAATCAAGGAGATCACATGTAAGGACCAGAGGAAGAGGGATAGTCCCAGCTCAAAGCGCCCAGACTCCCAGGGCATGACTCTTTGAGGCAGTGCCACAGGAGAACACATGGATAAAGCCTCCAACCATTGAAAACAATGGACATTTAACACAGACTTTGCACTCTCCCTTTCTCCGCGACTCATTCGGCTAAAGCTTCAAAGACAGTGACACTGCAGCGACAGAGCCACACGGACACGGTCCACGCGGTCAGGGACCTGGATGGACAGTTACTTTTACTGTTTGCTTTGGATCTGTGTTCACTGAGCTGCTCTGGATTAAGACTGGGATGATATATGAGTTTATATAATAACTTCAATGTGTTAAATTTCCATTGTTGGGATACTGGGAATATGAATGGGAAATTCATATTCACGTTGTTAATATTTCATGTGTGTGAAAATGCTGCCAAGCTCAACAATACAGTACTAGTGGTTTATATTGAAGTGCCACAAGGGGGAGCTTCGCAGTCCTTTCAAGGCCTCGTGATTTATATTGATGTTATTCATGATTCTAGTTTTTTACTTTTAAATGTCCAGTGAAAATATTTAATATCTGCAATTAAAAAAAAGATAATTCCAGTGTTCCAGAATTGAAGAATCGCTCCTAGCCTGTTAGCAATAGGAGCTAAAACATGTGTCAATCTGTTTCCTCTGTGTACAGTAGTGCAAGTACAGACAGACAGTATGGGTATATGCTTATTTTACTTATGAACAAAAAAAAAGAACAGTTCAGTTCTCAAAATATAAGGTTTTAATAAACATATTTACTTTGCATTTAGTTGCAGGAATATTATGAAGCGTGAATAACTTTTTATGACAAAAGTTTTGTACTATCCGTACAAGACAAAAAGTGAGTTAGTGACATGTTTTTTTATGTTGATGCGTTTAACACTGCTGTATATCCTGTATATCCCAACATGTGATATTTGTGGGTAATGTTTTTTGTAACATGAGCTCCTCTGATTCCGCTGTCTCTGTAGTACATGACAGTCAGTGTCGGTGTACGTCCTCTGAAAGCTTCACAGATCAACCAAATGACAGGAAGTCTTAGCTGTTACTGTAAATGAATCCAAAAACAAAGAAATACAAGTGTTTCTGACCAGACTGTAAGTTTAAGGGATTTAAGTAAGTTAAGTGAGAGTTTAAATTGGATTGCACATTTTGAAAAACAACAATTGATGCAGTTGTCACAAAAATATCACAAATAGAGGATATTTGTGTTTTCCTATCTTCTCTCGATGTGCTTGTCAACAATTGTCTTACTGTCTATTCATTACCAGGAAGAAAAATGCTGATATTATCAGTTAAACTGTGTAATTGGGCCTTGGCAGAGCTGTTTATTTTTCATGGAATCTTAATCGTTTACATGGTTGATTGTGTAAAGTGTGTGTGTGTGTGAACTGCTCGGCCGTTCCTCTAAATCATTGCATTTGTTCAGCTGTCTGCTTCACTGTTGCATGCATTTCCTCCTTTATTTACCCGGGGTCTTTGGACACCCTCCTCGTCACGTATTAAAGCCTCGCTGCTTGGCTGTCACAGAGAGAGCGAGAGGAGGGGTTGAGCCACCTGCTGTTGCATGTGTATCATCACTGCCCTTAATGGCTCGCATCGAGTTCTGGCAAGGCTACTTAAAACGCTGGGGTTTGGTTTAGCAAAGTGAGGGGCGGGTGGGCTCCTGCACCTCGGGACAAATAAACACCCAATTTTGTTTTAGTCTTATACATTTTCCTGAAAGCAGCAGCAGCAGCAGCAGCAGCAGCAGCAGCAGCAGCAGCAGCCGCCGGGTTGTCGCAGGCCATAGTTAAAGCTGACTCTCTTGCTTATAAAGAAGAGGGTCAGAATCGACTGTACAAGACAGTATTGTTAGAGAACACTTACCATGTTGAGATGTCATTAAAAAGCCGCTGTCAGACTCTGGGGGCCACTCTCTGACCAGGTCTGCAGCTAGAAGAGACGAACACCCTTAATGAGTGGGTGGCACATGGTGAGGACGAGGACGAGGAAGAGGAGCAAGGCATGTGCTGGTTTGTTTATGGATACAGTCTAAGAAAGAAAGCTGTTGTTTTTTTTTTTGTTTTTTTTTTGGGCGGGGGACAAGGGTTCACGGCGAGCAGAGGGTAATTACGCTCCATCCGGTGCTTCACAAAGCCTGACACAGGAGGGGCAGGCGAGGTGTGCCAGGCGAACAGGGAGGGAGCACAGGAACAAACAGTGGTGACAGTGGTATTATGGTGCTTGCAAATACACTCTCTCTCACACACACACACACACACACACACGCACACACTTACACACACGCATGCATGCATAAACACATGCCATCCGTGTAACTGGCATGTGCCCCAGGAAGGCAGAAATGCCAGGGAGAGAGGAAGCAGCAGATAGTTAATTAGGGCTTGGATACACACTTGTCGGGCTCTCACACCTCACTCACCTCCAGCCTGCTTCCTTCCTGTCATTGTTCCCCACAGTTCAGCCAGGGAGACACACACACACACACACACACACACACACACACACAACAAGATGGCCTCCAAATAGCTGCTCCCACCATGACAAGTTTACCTCAGTAGAGTTGGAAGCAGTGTCGGGGAGAGTGTGTGTGTGTGTGTGTGTGTGTGTTTGTGGCTGCGTGCGTATTTCTAGTCGTACATTTAACCACTTTCACTTAAAGAGTTAAAAAAAACAGGGTCTCCAGCTGTTTATTTACTCATTACCCAATTATCACTCTCACGGCTAGACGGCACAGAAGAGTGAAACTTTCCTGTGAGAACAGACGCGGTGCAGATCATGCTACTTTTTGTGTACACACTTGCCCCGGTTGACAGCAAATAGATGTGACACATACGGCGAGAGGGTGCGCGGCGTTATGTCAGGAAACAATATGACATATTTTGCACTGTAAGTCAACCGGGAGCTGCATTATTCTGTGAAATAAATATACCTCATCTATTTAGAATTGGTGTTTGGATATTGTGTGAGTGTATACATCACAGTATGGAGTGTATGCCTCCCATACCTTACACCTTATGCTTTATACCTTACTGTATATTGACTTTCAATGTGTAAGTTAACATACTCATTGATGTATATTAACTTATCTTAGTTTTTCCCTTTAAATCCAATGCTGTCTCTTCTGCTAAATTGGGTTTTTTAAACACAAATATTAAACTGAAGAGTTAGCTCCACTGTAGTTAGCTAAATTAGCCATAGCTTTAGCACATTTTAACACAAAACTAAGTCTTTGGACAACATTAGTCACATTATAGAGGAGAGACAGACTACTCATTTTGAATAGAAAATGCCGTAGATAATATATATGTGTTTGTTCATATATATATATATATATATCAGCATGTGTGTCATCAACAAGAAAATTAAATAAAGTATAATGACACAATATTTTAAATATTTTGAAAACCTTTCTGTTGGAGTATAATAAAATATAAATTCAGTAAGTGTAGCCTTAAATAAAATGTCTAAATTTATTACACTAAGTTAACTTTTTTTTAACTCTCAGCTGTCTACATTTCTCTTCTCACACCATGTGCAGTGACTTTTCTCTATTTTCCCTCCATCATCTCTTACTGCAGTGAGCATTCTTCACACAAGGAGGTGCTGCTATGTTTTACCCCTGCAAATATGTCACATTAAAAGCCTAGTTCACTCCGTGTAGCTGCTGTCATCTCGTGCCCACACTTGAGATAAGTTAAGACGTTCAGCGATGTAGACGTTCTGCAACCGCAGTGTGGCTTTAATTTACTGATATGATTGATGAGTGTTTACATGCATGTAAACATGGGGGGTGGAGTGGCTCAGTGGTTAAGACTGGTACCCTATGTGCGAAAAAACATCATGGTCGCAATGGTCGCAAGTTCAATTCCACCCCTCGCTGACTGTATTCAGTTCCATTGTAAGTCGCTTTGGATAAAAGCGTCTGCTAAAATGACATGTAAAACATGTAATGTAAGTGATGCCATCTGGACGAGTCCACCATCTACTGACCATAGAGCTGGACAGCTTTTTCTTTTTCCTACCCTATAGGTGGAAGAAGACCTGCCCATGAATGTAGTAGTGTAGTGTTATGATTCTATTAATAACCAATACTGACACCAACACTGCAATACTGACACTATCACAGTCAAATATAAAGATACACACGTGCTGCCTCACGTCCAAGTGTTATTTACTCACTACTACATTATTACATTGGCAGCGTCATCATCATTACAGTACGTGACGGCTAGAAAGTGTAAAATGCTAGTGAACTGTGCTATAATTTCCTGCTATTCCCTAATATATACACAATATGGATAGTTGTATAGTTTGTCCAGAAGGACCAGTATTAATTCAAGCCTATAGTTAGAGTCGGCTCAGGGAAACCTGAACCCTCTCTTAGTGATGCTGCTATTGAGCTAGACTGCTCGGGAAAATGATGTGGTGCACACACTCGCTCCCTCACCTCCAGGTTATGAATATGGCCTCATGACATAATAATTTGTGTCTTTCCTTGCTGTCCTCTGTCTCTCTGTCCTCATCGTGCAGGCTGCAGGATCCAGATCCAGGCTAAATTTGATATCAGTATAATCAATTCTACTGCATGTGTAAATTACATTGTAACACTATAAACATGTCATAACTGTTACCAACAGCAACAACCAACAACCTCTCCTCTGTCCCCCATTTTTCCTTTCACGCCAACCGGTCATTTGTCTTGTTCTTCTTGTCAGTTCTTGTGTTAGTTTATGTTTAAAGTCACATTTGATGTTGGGTTTGATTTTCACTTCCCCTTTTATTTTGGTAAACGTTCATGTGTTCCTGTCGCGTTGTTCCCGTATCTGTCTTGACACATCTCTCCTAATTCCCCCATTCACTTCACCTGGTGATCCTTACGTAATCACTCGCACCTGCCCTTGATTCCCTGTGTCATGTGCCAGTGCGTCGTCTATACTTCCAGAGAACAAGTCCAAGTCTGTTTCGCCTTTTGCTAAATTAGCTCTAGTGTCAAGTTTTGTCTTGTTCATTCTGCTTCAAGAAAGAAGTGTTTTTGATTTTGGTTGCATTTCCAAGAGGACAATAAGAACCCTTGAATCTTTCATCGGGCCTCCTGTCTCGTGCATTTGGATCCAAGCAGTGTATTCACCTCCCTAACATGCAGTGCCTTGAGACAATGTATGTTTTAATTTGGCGCTATACAAATAAAATTGAAACGAATACTGCTCTCTATAGTGATTTATGTTAGGTTCAAGCATGAAGCGTGGGGTTGGCAAATATGGCTTATAAATAATATCGGACTAAAGCTGCACACTCTCTGGACTCATGAAAAGTTATCTTTTCAGATGTTTGCACGTCTCAAAGGAGAGTGGCAGTACACTGTAAATTCGCTCTAAAATAAAATATCTACTGTTTATGATCCGTATAAAGACAAGTTTTTGTGATGGTGACACAGTTGGTTGTCTGATAACTTGTTGTACAATGACACACAATGTTATTTTCTTGAATTCCTCCTCTGTGAGATTTTAAATGGTACATCACAATATTGACAATTATTGAGGGAAATAGCATCTGCTGGGGTTTAGTTTGTTTTCCTCTTCTAGTTTAGACAAGATGGTGGCGTTGCTGTTGTCATAATAGTCATGAAACAGATGGTGAGTGGAACCTCCCTTACCCGAACCCCTGAGGAATCCCCGGTGAGTGTGGAGATGGCTGGCATGCCTGTAACACTGGACTAGCTCATGTTCCAGTGTGAATGCTGAAGTATTTTAATGGATTATGTGGACACTTTCTGTCACGCTCATTCATCTATATCTTCCTCCAGAAGCTATTTATTTAAGAGAGAGTTCAGAGTTCACTTCATGTTGGACTTTCTGACCTCAACTTTATTTGTAAGTGTGACACAAAGGTTTCCACAGATAAGAGGTGCGTCGTGAGTCAATGGCTTCAGCCAAATTATCGTGCAGCAGGAGCTTGGTGGTGTAATCACTGACAGAATTCAGGTGTTGAATGTAACACCATTGGCAATCCATCTGTTTTCCCTAATTGGAAAACTCAATATTTAACTCGGCATGCCCTGACAGCGCGTGCAACAAAAACAGAATTCCCCATGCAAACTGAATAGGATTGCGATACAGAGAGGAGTTAAATGTGATAGAGTATTTGTCATTCTTTGCGAGGTGCATATCCCACAGACGTGGTGTACTCTTCTGAGCACTTGTGTTTGCACTGATTGAGGAATAATACAGGCTGCCTCTTCGGCAGATGTACAGAACGTCATGTATAATAAATGTGTAGTCTTTCAGCTGTGCTCAAAAGCCAGATGTTCTTTCCATCAGCAGGTCCCCGTGCCGTTAACACGTCGAAGCAAGGCAGCAAAAAAAAATACCAACAACAAACAAGTGTTTTCTGTAACCAACAGCAGCCATTTTGGAACAAATAACAAAAGGACTCTGCGGGACTCGATGGGTTTTCAAGTTGGGTTTTTCCAGTTTCTTTGTCGTCATCTGGTTAATGAGTGAGTGTCGTTTTTTTGTTGTGTTGCATGTGAGGTTTCCAGCTTGGAGTGCAGTGTTGGAACACTGACAGAGCGCTCTCTCAGGGCTAAACAAACATCTGTGGTATATGTGTTGGACGCCACGGCGCAGCGCCACTAAAGCCCGATTTATACTTTGAAAAGAATACAAGAACAGGAGAAATAATAATAATTATTTGATTCTCATACCAAAACCAATGTCCTTCTGTTGCTTTCCTGATCGTTTCAACCGCCGCACTCACCACCTCCATCTCTTGTGCTCCCGTCATCTTGTAAATGTAAGACCAAAATGTCTTTGCCCTCTCCTAATATTTGGATTATTGTTCCATTTTGTGTTCGATTTGTTTAATTAAAGACTCCTTCTTATATTTCACAAACCTTACAAACCGACTGGAGGATAGCTGGAACCTTCCGCTAAAATAGGCACCTTGGGTGTGTCATCTTCATGTAGCTTCCGTGACCGTACTTCGGTGTGATTGACGTGGTGTCATTGTCTATAACTTAAGACCAGTCTTTTTTTAACCTCACTAACAACATACTGGCGTGCTCAAAACTTGCCTATGCGTCATATTCTGAAAACATAAACTACCATTCAGAGGTGGGCCAAAATGACAGGACAGGTTGCATGGCATACCCTTAACACACACACACACACACACACACATACAGTATGTATGTAAGTTATGTGTTATATATCGAACTTGGAGCTGCATGGTGCAGGAACAGCAGCAGGCAGTTTAGGTGACCACATGTTCTGCTTAGTGTTCCTTTGGCAGAGCACCTATAGTCAATAGTGGATGGTCATGTTTGTGCAAATCCATCATTTTGACTGGGTTTTAAATAAGATCGGACAGCCCTACTGTCCAGTGTCCTGAGTGTCCAGGTGTAATTTTAGCAGTGGAATCAACTTCTGAAACGTTTCAGCGACCCTTCTCTGCATTTTCAGCCAAAGTTCAACCCTTATGCATCTTCCCTACTTTACTGATACTGTGTAGTATTTATATACATTTGTATATATATATATATATATACATACATATATATATATATACTTATATATATGTATATATTTATACACATATTTATATATATATATATATGTGTATATATATATGTATATATATATATATATATATATATATATATATATATATATATATACATATATACATGTATGTATATATATATATATATATATATATATAAGTTAAGCACTAAGTATGAACCAGGTTGAACCCGTCTGCCTTTCAGGTCCTGGTCAGTCATGTTGCAGCACCAGCAGCACGGCATTCATTAGGAGCAGAGGCCCTAAGAGTCGTGCCCCGCGATGAAAGCCCAGTGTCAGGCCTGAGCTCTGATGCCACAGCGAGGGAGCAAGGGGGAGAGTGTTGGGGAGGGGGGAGTGCTGCTCTGAAAAGACCCACCCCTGGGTATCCATCATACACAGCCATCACTCGGGAGCAGAGTAGACCTGATAAATAAATCAACTTAAAGGCCCAGTGAGGTTTCAGGGCCTATTCCTCTTTATAAGTACAGCAGGGTGAGAGATGGAGGAATAAAAAAAAAAGAAAACTTTGACTTCTTCACGCCTTGGTCCCAGTAGGCATGAGGACCAAAGACACAAACTCTGTGATTCTTTCAAAAATTAAATATATTCACTTATCTGAAAGGCCCAGGCTCAAGATCCTCATCTTTTTCTTTAACATCGCAGATAAAAGTGTGAGGACTTTCCCATTGGCTTTCAATCGGCAGCTCTTTGAAAATTCATACTTAATGATTTGAAGGTCTTTTAGAACTTACTTTGGGACAACAATTTCTGAACTGCCCCTTTTATGTGGAGATGAGTAGAAAAGAGCCTGTATGAAAACATCAGGGAGCTTCAAATTACCCCAACTTTAGAAAGAACATTGGTTATTAGTGCCTAATTGAACACGACTGACTTTACTCCGCCAGACGCCTCTTTATTTTTAATCCACTCCCCAAAGTTTTATTTGTGCTGTTATTTATTTATTACAGACAAAAGTAAAAGACATGTCTCAGTTTAAGTCGTGTTTCTCGGCAGTTAACTTTTACATTCCGGTTCTCACATCCAGGCTGCTTTTGGGTTCCAATGCCGGAGTGATCCGCGCGTGCAGAGGTGGCGGAGCATTGGGAGCACGTCGACGTAAGCCTCACCCGGCGTCGCATTACAGTGCTTCTGTTTCGTCTTCAAAGATTAAATTGAACACTTGAGTGGTGGATTTTAAAGTGATTGCTCCTTTCAAAAACAAAAGACACCAAATAAAAGAAACCAAAGGCAAGGATGGAAGGAGGAGGATGAAGTGGGTGGAGGAGAAGAATCCCGAGACAAACGCACGATCCAAATTCCCCGTGCACCCGTGTCTCAGTTAGAAACTTAATGGTTGTGTTTACCTTCTCCCCCTGAATGTTTTCTCTCAAAGCCCTCCTTTAACACACTGTATTTGACTCCAGGAAATATTTCATTCGATCTTATTTTCCTATCGCTTCCTCATTCTGTTTGTTCTCCAGGCTGCTGTTAAGTTTGCTGCCGTTTGGCAAGTGTTACATAGCCTGAATCGGAGACGTGTCTTAAGGCACATTTCTCACTGACAGAGGCTGCCGTATATGAGAGGGGGGTGACAGCGCCAGGGCTGGAATTTCTTTCTTCCTTTGTGGTTCACATAAGTAAGCATGCACAACACCCGTGTGATTAAAATCTCCTTCTGATATTTCTATCAGGATTTCTATTAGGAGACAGACAGGGAGGGAAAAGGCGCTGCCAAAACAGCAGGCACGCACAAGACGGGTATCCTGAGAGTGAAAGCTGTTCAACACAAAAAGCATCGGGTATTTAAAATATTTACGCCAAACCCTTTTTGGCATTTTTCCTCCTGTTTGTCTCTTGTTTGTTGATTGCGAGCATCAGAATACATTTACGAGCGGGGATTTCCGAACCTGCAGCGCGGTGCATGTTGGACCGTCACTGATCTTGACGCGCGAGGAGCGATCGCTGCCACGCGCTTGCTGACAAGGCCGCATTCACGCCCGTTCTGTGGCAGCCATCGCAGAACGTCAATACTCTCCGGTAATTGTGTTTTTCCGCCGCGCAAATTATGTACGCGCGAGGTCGCAGACGGCGTCCTTCTTTTAATTCTGCCTGCTCACCAACTGTTTCATATTTTCAGCCATGGCTGAGACAAAAGAGTCATTTACATCTTCCTTGGGTGAGTGCTCTCTCTGTCACCCTCCCTCCCTCCCTCCTCTCTCTCTCTCTCCCTCTCTCTCACCGACAAAAGCTTATTTAACCCAAGGTTAGATTACAACAGTGAGGTGATTGCCTGGCCCTCTTCCAGCTCCCCATTATCAGAGGGGCCACCACCTAATCTGGAGGAGCAGCTCTTCATTAATGTATTATTAACCAAGCCTGTTACAGTGTAATGCAGGAAAAGGCCCTCCACAGGGGATAGTCTAATGGGGAGGGCAGAGTGCCGCCAGTGAAGCAGATTACAGCGAAAAGGCCAATGAACTGGGCTGAGAGGCGACTGATGAGGCCCTGCCCCTTATCATCGTCCTCTTCCACAATGGATCACAAAGACCAATTAGCTTAATTGCATATTTGAGATGTTAAAGACAACAGGTTTAATTGAAAGGCAGTCCGCGACCCCCGGTGTGTGATGGCGCTGTAAACAATCTCTTCTGCACACATGTGGCATCGACTGTCAAACCAGTTTCCTGACACGTGTTAAGCGTTTTTTTTTTGTGTGTGTTATGAATTGTATATTAATAAATACAGTACATATACAGTAGTGTATGTGTATATATGTATATATGTATCGCAAATTGTTGGGTTAAATTTATGTCACCTTTGATCAGAAATGAATAAATTCATTGGACCTTGGGAATTCATTGATCCATTGACTGATTGATTGATTGATTGAATGCCCCCAAAAAACAAACAAATTCATACAACATGCAAAACCAACAATAACTTGATCTCATTAAGTGAAAACATTCATATTGTAATGTAAAAAAAAAAAATACATACTGTACATCTTGGTTAAGATAGGTTTCTTATCTTTTCTATAATTCATTGCAATAATTTATTACCAATGGATTCCAACATAAATACATTTTTCACTCAAGTCTAAGTGATTGTACATGCTGATAATGACTGTGTCCCTTTAATACATTTGCATTTATATGGCACTTTTCTAGTCTTGATGACCAATCAAAGCTGCTTTACTCTACACTTTTCCATTCACCCATTCACCCATTCACCTAGCGCTGCTCAAGGACACATGGACATGTAGACATTGACTAGTGGAGCTAGGAATTCAACACACAACCTTTGAGATTTTTTCAGACTCAGTGGTAGCTCTCTACTGCTGAGCTACCACTGCCCATACTTTTAACTTAGTATGAGTATTAGTACCATGGTATGGACGATGTTTCTATAGCGTTGTAAGTATTATTCCATGTGCTATAGCAGTATATGAAGTACCATGGTATATGTTATGTCCAGGTGTTGACATAAGTCCATCTGAAGAAGTGATTCAGCCTCTTAAGAAGAAAGTACATTGTACACAGGATGTGCTAGCTTTTTTAAAACCTTGATTTTGGGGAAGACACATTGTGTTGGCTTTTGACAAGTGGCTAACAAAGGCTAACATGCTATTGCTAACAAAAAAAAAACAAACATCTGAATTAAGCTTGTACTAGTGTTTTGGAGGATATAAAGAGAGAGAGGGAGAGTGAGAGGCAATAATGAACATGGTGAATCCCAAATAAACATGATCACTTGTCATATGCTAACACTTGTATCAGTCCTCAACAAATACAGTTTTTTTTAAAGCTATTTTGAGAAATGTTTGCATAACACTAAATTGCGTAACCATCTTAGAAACTGATTTGTCCTGACTGTATTTCTGAGCCTCATTTGAATACACAATTTCAGTGGAAACCATTACACTTGTGCCACAAAAATTGTGTAAAGGCTACAGAATATAAACATTATCGCTTGTTCTTGAAACAGACAGTATTATGCTTTATCCATCGAGCTGCAATCCATTTTGACCCCAAACTCTTTTGTACTGCTGCAGTTCCCATTGTTCAAATTCTTGAAATCTAGTAAAAGTCTAAGATGTCACAAAATCAAAATACATTATAAGAACAGTATTTGGTTAATATTGTTTATGTTTGGATTTCTTTTTAATCTCACAGTTAAGTAATGGCCACTTAAATTTGTTGGAGCTGAATTTCTTGGTTCGCGGCCAGTTCTGCTTCACATCTATGATATGACGTCGACGGAAAAACATCGCTAACCACGCATGGCTCCAGATTCCTCCTGCCTTTAAGCACATGTTCCACCCTCCACTCTTCACACTCACTCTCTACTGTCTAATTGACTTCATGTCTGTTCATGAAAAGGATCCTAGTTTCCACCTGCTCTGCCTCTATTCACAGAGTAACACCAAATTCTCCTGTGCTCTCACTCTATTAACAGAGATCATACCCAAGTTCAGCTCCCTGCTATTATTGCAGGAGATGCTAAAATCTCATTTTCAACTCAATTTAACCTGGTCCACCTCAGGGGGAATGGAAAAGTCCTCTCTTTCTCTGACTTAATTATGAACATATAGTACAGCGCTGCAAGTGGAGGAAAATCTTTTCATCTCGACATTTTGATTTTTCATTGTGTTGTTTATACATAATCATGAGCTGCTGCTGCTGCATCGTTAACCAGTGGAAGGAATTCTGTGGCTTAATATAGCTGCGTGTGCTTTTCCAGTGTAGTAATTGGTCCTAGTTTTGTAAACAGAATCCTTAAAAAAAAAAATACGAAGAAAAAACCAACATACAATTAAAGACTCCTTTGTTTGAGTCTTTTTTTTTTTTTAGCAAGGTGCACCAATTATAGTTAATAATTCAGTGATCTTTATGCTGTTAGTTCAAGTGACCTAGATAGCAGGTTTTTTAATGAAACAGCTGAATTCATATTGCACTTGCTTCCGTTGAGAGACCCATTACCTGGCTTCACGGCGCTGCAGCCAGCCCTCACCCTGAACGTTAACTACCCTCTAAATTGACTCTAAAAGTGAAGTGAGTGTGCCACGCCATACATAAGACTGTCACATACTGTAATGTCAGTGCTGCTGCTGCTCAGTACGGATTTAGTCACATCCCTATTAGCTGCGGCGTCGCTGTAGCTATATTCTTCAATCACACTCACCGGCCACTATTTAAATACACCTGTTCATTTATTGTCATGCATAGCTTGTGCAACTGTGCTAGCCAAATGTTATTTGTGTGTGTGTGTGTGTTTATTCCTGTAACGTATGCGAGTACCATAACTCATAAACATAACTCAAAACAACTAATCAACAGCCGACATTCAACCTTCACCAAGCGACTGTTTGATGTCGCGACACACATATTTTCTGAAGTAGCGTGGTAGCCTCACTTGCTAACAAACAGATACAACACCAGCATGTCTTAAAGGTACATTGTGTAGAATTTAGCTAAATCTACTGGTGTAGCTGCAGCTCTCGTAATAGTAATATCCATAATAGTCTTCAGTTATCATTAAAACTCGAAAGGAGTTTAGTTAGTCCATTGATAACATGGTGGTCCAACATGGTGGCCAATCCTGATGTGGGTATAAAGGGCTCATTCTGGGTTAAAGAAAACAACAACTCATACATTCAGTTGATTATACACAAAAAAATTCATCAATGCAATTAATATATCTTTAATTTCTGGCTGAAATTATTTCACCCAAGTTTTACACACTGGATGTTTAACCCTTTAAAACCGAGTGTATTGCTGACGACAAGTTTGCACAAGCACATTCTGCTTATTTTAAATTGTTAAAACAGCATTTTTACATGCAGTAAATTGTGAATAACTGCCCAATATTGGAAATTATTCTGGAAAAATGGGCAAAAACACTTAGTAACCGGACATTCTCTGGTGCTTTTATGGTTAAAATAAGCAAAAATACTTGCATCACACAGAAAGCTCCTTGGTTGAACCAGCATCCGAACTGGCACAATGAAGTTATAGCAGGAGAAAAATGTAGTACTCTGTGTACTACTATTATCTACAGCTCTAATTCTTGATTACAATAACATTGTAAAGTTAGGTTAAGAAAAAGAAAGTCAATTTTTAATGTAAAATATAGATGTTTTTCAGTTTGTCTTGTTTTGTTTCATGTTATCCCACAGATTGTGTCGGTGAGGCAAAAATAAGCTTTCGGCTTCAATCTATTTTTTTATATCTGGTTAGTGATCGTGTTGGAGTTATAGTGTGAAATGTGTCTGTCTAAATATGTCTGTGTATTTCTGTTTTATCCCTGTCAGTTGGGTATTCACACAAATTGTTGGTCTCAAATTGATGATAATCCAAAAATGACTTTATATCATTTCATATAGTGTATTATTTATTTATGACTGACGATAACTTTGTAATAGCTGTATTATTTACAGTGTATAGTATTTTTAACTGATATTACTTAATCTTTTAATGACCTCTTCCCTTTAGAAGCCTTTCCAAAGATGTGTTGTCCATTGTTCTTTTCTGACACGCGCTTTGATTTGATCACGCGTGGATATTCATGTTCTTTCGCAGACACCAGTCTTAATTCACGCGTGGCATCGTGAGAGCGAGGGCTCCTTCTGAGAGGAGTAAGAGGTGACGTTTAAAGGTTTGTCAGTGGCTGTTGCTTTGAGCTCCCCTCGAGCAGATACACAGATCCTTAGCAGAAGCAGTCTGGCTCAGTGTTTAATGGTTCACCAATACCAGCTTCAGTGTGATATCCAGGCTCCTGTCTCACTCTGCTTCTTCCTCCCAGCTATGGAGCACTGTCACCGGGGCCATCTGTGACTAAGTGCTGTGCAGTTACCCCAGTTTTGGAGCATTACCCCCCCAGCACATCTATGATCTTAATGAACCCACAAGCTTTTTACTGTCAATCAATAATTGAACAGGAGCTTTTTCCACAGCTATTTGAAGGATGACTGCTGAGTTTACCCAGCCAGCTAAAAGGTATGTTGGATAAAACGTTCCTGGTCAAAGGTACAGGAAATATTTGACATACGTTTCCCACAAAAAGGCCTCTTAATTTTGAAATTAGTTAAGTCAATTACATATTTATACAGCCCAACATCACAATTTACAGTCTGTACAACAAGTGACACCATCTGTCTTTAGACCCTGACACTGAGTGAGGAAAAACTCCACAAAATGGAAGAAACCCAAAGAGTCAAACAGACAAAACATCACATACACTTACAAAGAGAGGAAAGACACCATTATCTTCATCATCTCGTCGTTGGTTCCAGCTCCCCCTTTTCTGACCCCCAGAAAAGTACAAGGCGGATGAGGATAATATTAATGTTACCAGTTTGTAATGGGTAGCTGTATAATAGTATATAGTAAAAGTTGTAGTTGTAATATTTGATCTGTGGTGTTGAAGCTCTGGAGGAAAAGCACAATATAAAGAGAGAGAGATGTCTAAATGTTTTAAGCGTGAGGGGAAAGTCAACGCATTGATAATTGTTAAATAAGTATAATTACAGAGAACTCCTGAATACTGAAACTTACCTTTGGTGGAACAGTGGAACAGCAAGAAGATGCTGGGTTAGATTCCCAGTCTGGGACCTTTCTCTGTGCAGAGTTTGGATGTTCTCACTGTGTCTGCGTGGGTTTCCGTCTGAGCTCTCCACTTTCTTCCCACCATCAAAACGTGTATGAATGTTTAGAATGTTACACAAATTTGGTCTAGTTGGTCTCCTGTGGGGACCTCACCCCCCATCTGACCTCACAATTTCAGTCACATAATAGTAAAGACATAACAGTAAAGATCCTTTCCCTTTTTCCCTACTTGGCACTAAAGAGGGAGACTCTGGACTGCACCTAGAATCTCACAAAGAACTATTGTCAGCATATAAAGTGGGCCCAGTGTGTGTGTCCCAGACCCGGGAAACCACTGGTCTTCATTGGTTGTTACTGGTGATTGATGGCTGTAATACTACGTGCAATTATATTTCATTTTATGTGTGTTTTACAGTTCAAGTGCAATCATCCTGTACAATAGACCTCCATGGTCATATTTCTATCTGTAAAGTGAACGGAGTGGACATGGTCTTCATTTATGTTTTCTTTTTTAAAAGCCTGGCAAACCAGACCCACATCCGAGGGGCGGGATTAACCGCTGTCTTTCAAATTCCCTCTACACGCACTAGCAAAGCGCTCACAACCAATCAGAGCAATGACGAAGGTGATGTAGCTCCCTGTGCTGCCCATCATAACACACTTTTTTTTTTTTCTTAACACTAATGTCTGATAAAAAGAGTATTGATAATATTGTTCAGTGTTCTTTCTCTATTAAGAAATTTGAAAGTCCAATTACATGATGATTTCAAATTCCTTGGATCGATCAACTTAACTTGGATCAGCTCAAATATAATAAACATTGGAAAATGTTTCTTAAAAAAACCCTTAATTGTTTGAAGTTAATCAGGCACTACACACCCCCTCAGGCTATTTATTCACTCTTTGATTTTCTCACATTTTTCATATTGTACAACAGTTAGTGCTCAAACATCCCAATCCCAGATCACACGTCTAACCTCCTGTCCACTGGCACCATTGGCACATATTAGAAAGCTTTGTTTTACAGTTTTATCAAATGATGCTTTCTTGTGTTTAAATGTATCACCAAACCAGAACAGGCTGCGTGTACTGCTGTGATGTATTTCACTGGGTTGCAACGTCATTTATTTGCAGCTTTTTAATTATGTGTTTTACATACAAAAGCCCAACCAAGGAGTGGAGTCTGCTCCTACTGTCGTCTCTCGCTTCTGCCTCACCTCTCTCCTCCCTTTCTGTCCCCTACCTCGCTCCTCTGTCCCCCAACTGGTCGAGGCAGATGGCTGAACATTTCTTCTGCACAGAGATTTAAAGACAGTTGTTTTCTCTCTCCACTGATGCCTTGCTCATTGTGTGAATCGGAGTTTCTCTTCTCGCTATAACATTTTAAAGGTTTCTGCCTTGAGATAATGTATGTAGCACTATACAAATAAAATGCAATTGAATTGAATGCTGTTTCCTTTTTTTAAATGTTGGCATCAGTATTACGCTCCACTAAATCATCTGTTTTGTGCCCGCATGACGTACAAAAACACGGCAAATTCGCGGCCTCAGCCGCTTCTATACGATCCTCATTTTCACCTCATTTGCACCTATAGGGATGCATCTGACTACCATTAACAACAGGTCATAGCAGCAGCGCTGCGGTCTACGAGAGGTAACACCTTCAAGCAACTGTCACGTCAGGCATGAGGCCCGTGAACATCTCACTGTGACTGAAGGTAACGAAGAATTCAGTCGAGCCTCATAAGCTCTCTAATGCTTCATTTTTTTTGTTTGCAAGTAATTGTAATTAAACAAAGGCAAGATTTCTGACAATAATTACCCCATTATCGCATTCAATCTTACACCGAGGTGGTGGCAACAGTACGTGAAGGTGGAAATGCAAATCAGGTGAAGTACAAGCTTCCACATTTTGTCAATGTGACACAGACACATGTTTACACAGAAAATACAGAAACAGACTTGCAGTATAGAAAACAGCCAAATGTGGAAAACACCACTTATCAACGTATCAATGATACAGAGAATAAAAACAAAATGGGAAGATGCAGTGAAATACAAAAAAAAAATCACGTTTGATACAGAAAATACAACCAAAGATGAAAATCATGACGTGTAATAGAAATGTGCTGTGAGTGAATGGGGGTGAATGGGTGAATGGCAAAAACTGCAGTGTAAACAACTTTGAGTGGTAATCAAGATTAGAAATGAGCTATATAAATACAGTCTGTATAAAACTTACAAAAAAAAACACAGATATCAAAGACAAGATTAACAAGATGGAGGAATTCCTGTTGGGTTTGGATCATGGTCATAATGTAATTTTTTCTTCATCCTGACCCACTACACATGTGTACCGAATTTCGTGCATGTGCGATATTTGTGTTGGTCATGGTGAATTTGGACAGGTGGCGCCGCACTTATTGGCCCCTCCCACATTCAATTTTCGACGCACATTCCCCAAACCTTTTTCAGACGTAAATTTACACCAGGATTGATGCGGTCACAAAAATTGGAGAGTTTTGGGGTATGGGAAAGGCCTCAAAAAGGCGATTCATTTGGGGGAATAATAAGAATAATAATAATAATTCCAGTTTCAAGAGGGTTCTTGCAACCTTGTTGCTCGAACCCTAAATATAGAAACTGTGAAAATACAGAACACACAACTAAATAAAGGAGACAATTAAACTGTTTAGGTTATTTACTAGGTTACTCAGAATAATCATTTCCCAAGGTGCACTCTGTAATATTCACTCATTCTTGTGAGAGTTTCTTTCTAATGTCTACAGTTTTTATTTGTATTATCCAAAACAAAACCAAGCACAAGTATTGGAAGTATTAAACAATTAATAAATAAAGTAATGTTTAGTTACTGACCCTTTTGCCACATTGTGTGTCCTTGAAGGCAGCATGAAAACAGGACACCAAATAAAATGTGCCTGAGGTTTAAATAATTGTTGGAAACATTAGAATCTACAATTTGGCAAAATGTGTTTTTATGTTATTTTAATATGGACAAAATATTTAAATAAACATATGTTGTGAACATCTCTAACATCCTCTGGTGTCTTTTATTTAATGAAATGTATCATCATTCACTAATTGAATTTAGTGCTATTTAGTAATACAGATATTACATGCCTCATAAGGAGGCGTATGGGGCATTTGGTTCTTTTTACCACACGGAAGACAGAAAATGTGCTGAAAATACTGGAAAAAATGTGGATGTTAAAATTCAGAAATATGCTTGAAATACCAGACAACACATCCAAAACATATCACATGACTCCCTGACACTACGACAAATCTGCAACAAAATTAACAACATTTGATCTCGAACTGTGTACCGCTTCCTCGCGGATGTCTCACTTACTATTGTTACATGCCACCATCGATTGCACCTAAAATACCTCAGAAGTGTCACTATACAAATGTCAAAATCACACATGTGAAATGAAAAATAACATTCAAACATCTTTATTCTGCCAGAATGTAGAAATATAATGTTTCCATGCTTTGCAGAAAAGTTCAAAAACAAATGTTTATCTCTGTGTTAAAACTCCCACAGTCACTTGTAGCAGTAACAGTGTTCTCAGTGTCGGGAGGTTAAACAGCTGAGAGCAGAGTTTTTCTTCCTCTCGTTTTCCCCGCAGGCGACGAGGGACTACTAGAAGAAGTGTGTCCCCTGGTTCTCTTAGCCGTCTTTATCCCGAGACTTCCACGGCATAGACCTTAAACCACTTTAGCTCTGCTTTACCACATCATCATTGAGTCACTAGTGACATGTAGATGCACAGCAATGCTAGAGATCTACAGATTCATCCATTATTTATGAATTGTGTTGCAAGGATATAAATGCCGCCATCTCATTGTCGGGGTACTTGGCCTTTCGAACCCTGCTGAACAAACTGCGCCATCCATTCACAGACTGCGATGCTGAGCTTTTCATTCCTCACATAGAGCCGGGCCACACTGGACCCGAGACGTTTGTCAGGTCCACTCTTTTACATAATTCTATAAAGATTTTGGAAAGTGTGGGGAAAACAAGTTTGAAATCCACCTGAGGACAATGCTAATGCTACTATTCTGGAGAACAACTGCTGGAGGTGGAGCTGGAGCTAATCCCAGACGACATAGGGTGAAAGACGGGGTCAAATCCTGGACAGGTCGCCAGTCCACTGCAGGACAAACACACAACCATTCACTCTAACACTCACACCTGCGGTCAGTTTAGAGTGTCAATTAACCTCTGCATGTTTTTGGACTGTGGATGGAAACGGGATTCAAACAGGTGCCCTGCTTGCTGTGAGGCAATAGTGCTAGCCACTAAACCACCGTGTGAACCCACTGGTTTACAATGACATCGGAGCGATTGCTCGCAAGAATGCAAGGTGTAAAGCATGTGATGGAGTGAGTAATCTTTATTCTACCTATTTCTGCGGTGAGCTCTGCCAACTCCAATGCTCCTTAGCTGTCAGAGCTAACAGCTAAGCTAACAGCTAAGTCAGAAATCAGAAATGATTCCATACACTGCGTTTTAAATGCTTTGTTGTCAAACAACACAACACCGTTGTCTTCTTCTGATGAGCACAGAGAGCATGCTTAGCTCCCAGCGCCTGCTGCAGGACAACTCGGTAATTACGTCCGTCTGATGCACTTCTATGACGAGCTTATGCATGGTTTTAAGGTTACTTGATCAGTCGGTAATCGTTACAATAATCAATGACAAGTTGACTGTTGTGGACAGCCCATGGCCAGGTGGAAGGGAATTTGGCTTGTAGTCAGAGGGTCTCCGGGTTCAAAAATGAATAAATTCTACGGTCTATGGAAATAGCTGTTGGTTGCAGCCCCACAGTAGAATATTATATGATGATGCAGGGTATCATATCCTGAGGTTTTTGTTTGTTTGCTTGCTTCTTTGTCTATTACTGTATCTGTGAATTAATCGATCTGTATTTCTTCTTTATTCATATTTATTTCACAGAAAAACAAACAGACGTCTATGCCGAGCTATTCATTCCTCACATGGAGTAGAGAGTAGTGTCAGGCTACATTTATGATGATGGCCATTTTTGCATAATTTGGTATGGATCTTGAAGAGCGTCGGCAAACAGGTTTGAAATCCACCTGAGACCAGTGCTAAGAAGTGGGAAAAGTCGTGTCGTGCTCTCTCCTGGAAGCCGCAAATCCGTCCTCCCAACAAACTTCCCCCTTAATTAGCTGGACTGTGTGTAAATGGGAAAAACATTAGTATTGTTATGAGGAGAGCTGGAGTTTGACTGACAAGGTCCCGCTCTTGACTTTTGTTGAATTAAAAGGGGATCTCTCTTGAAGGTTTGGTATATTGAAATGGCCATTTGCATACTTGCAGCTATATTAAAAGAGATTAGCTCCAGCCAGTGAAGCACAACAAACAGAAGGAGGAGGACGGCTTGGTTTTAATATCACAAATGACACCCGGAGGGTTTGCCCTGAGCTCCAAGCCTGATTACGGCTTCTTAATTACCACAGCTTCTCCACTCTGACACATCGTCCCCCTGTTCTGTCGTGTTCGGCAGGAGTTTAGTCCCCGATTCAATATTTACCCTGCACTTCTCGACTTGTACCAGGAGTTACCGGGCACAGACAGGGTGAGTCAAGGGGTAATATTAATCATGGAGTCTGCTCCTCGTATATGCAGATGCAGGTGCAATCCAATTAGCAGGCTGCCATTTAAAAGGGCTTTTAATTAATATTTTGTCACAGATGAAATCACTTGTGTTTGAATGCCAGTATATCAGCAGGTTTTCAAATATGAGTGGTTCTGAGTGTTGCCTTATCAGCGGGATGGAAAAGCAGATTCCTCCAGTGACACCTTGCACGTGTGTGTGTGTGTGTGTGTGTGCTGCATGTAAACTGTGGCACAGTATCAACCTTGTGACATTGTGTGATCTTCAGTATGTCTTGATAGGACGATAAGAGGAGACATGTGGGAACACAGGTTTACAGTGTGTCCTGTGTAGCGCTGTTCACTGAAATGTCCTTTTATGGTCCAGTGTGTCACAGTAATTAAAAGTAGCTCATTTAAAACCAACCAGAGTTGAATTAAAGTGCTTTTCAGTACAAAAAGTAAATAAATACACAATAAAACAGTGGTGGACACTGGACCTTTAAAGATTCTAATTAGTATCAGTAGTTTGTAGTAACCAGATGTAATACCACACATAGCATCTATTGTCATCCAGCCATAAACAATGCATATTGAATGACCCAAATTACTATTGACTGTTTGGCGTGATGGTGCTAGTTAATGATTCACCAGGAGAAAATCTGCTCATTTAATTTCAGCTCATGACCTGGTTTCACTTAGTAGATGATAGATAGATGGATGGATAGACACACACACACACACACACACACACCAGAACAATTAAGTGAATAATAACAAATGTTTATATGCAAAAATAAACTGCAGTTGTAGGTGTTTCTTCCTATATGGATAAAAGCTGTTGAGATATTGCAATGTTTTCCCTTTGATACCGATGAGTCTCAGACATGATATTATGTTATACAGATGCCGACATCAGACTTACTTACTTACTTAACGGTTGCAGAAGTTCAAAGGTCACAGAGGTGTTGGTAATAAATAGCTTAATAAATGTAAACATGGACCAAAAAATGGGTTTTAATTTGGCTGATTATAACTTCTGTTTAACTTTGATTTAATGTGCACAAATGTAATTTTAATAGATCACACAAAGCTCTGCATCCCCCATGTGATCTCTGGCACGGGTTGGGAACCATGACGATAAGGCACTTTTCCTCGATACAGTTCTAGCACTACTCGGGCTTGACTCTACTCTTGCTTTTTCCATTAGGGTTAGTACCTGATACTTCAAGCGAGCTGAGCCGATACTAAAATGCGACGCTGTCAGACTGCTGGCCACTGATTGGTCAGAGAGTGATGAGCGCGACGTCCGACACAAGAATCAAACCGAACAATGCCGATCTGTAGATCAGTTAAAAATGCAGCCGTATTTCAGTCCAGACACTTGTCAGACGGAGTCGGTGCTCCGGTCATGCAGGAAGCACTGAAAGTTGTTTTTTTTCTGATGCTAATGATTCCGAACACAGAAAACAACTGCTTTGCCCATCTCTAGTATAGATGTCGCAGCTGTTTCGCGCAGCCATGCTATGATAACCCTGCCCACATTGAGGAGGTAGTCGAGTAGTGCACCGACAAACAGACAACGAGATGTTTGTTAAATTCTGCTTTCCACATGCCTCTGCGCTCATCTGTGCTCATTTCTTTCATTAAGTAATAATAATTATTAATTTGAGGGACTTGACTTGCAGCCAGAGCCTGTATTTGTAATGTACTTGTACTACTATCCATTTAATGGTAATACATACATCCTTTTAGTTATATTTGTTAAATATTGTGTCAAACGTAGTTACACTAACACTCTTAGTTTTGCTTTTCTTTGTAATTTGTGTCCATGTGTTGTCATTAATTCTCCTGTCATTTCAGACCCCGCCTTTCCTCCATGCCATGCAATCAACTCATTTCCCTCACCTGGTTTTCCCCGCCCATCTCCTCACCTGCAGTCCATTTGCTCATTAGTCCCTCTGTGTATATATACTAGTCCATTTTCAGTCGACCCCTGCCAGATTGTCTTGTGTTCAGATTACTGCCTGCCCCTTGTCGGATTTGTTTGCCTGTTTTTGGACTGATTTCCTGGTTTTGATACTGACTGTTGGACAAAGTGCCTTTCCCTCCACAAACTTGACTGCCCCGTTGTCGTGTTTTTGACAGTTTGTCTTAATGAAATCACACGGAGGCCACTGACCTGCAAAGGTATGACTTGATCTGCTTTTTTTTTTTTTTCCACCTGTAGGAAGCGGGCTGTATGTTGGGGTTAAAGGTCAACTGTCATAGAAGCCATGGTCGATTCTCTAGGGTGAAAATCCTCAAGACTCTTTTAGCTTAAACCAAGACAGCGTGGCCAGGTTTCCCAGGTCTGCCCTGCAGCTGCCCCGGGGCCTGAATACATCTGTGTGCAGTTCCCCAGTCAACGCTGTACTTGATGTAAATGTTTAAGAGGCTTATGGGTTTCCACATAATACGTGGTCAGGATCACATGTTGACATCGTACATGTCTGTAAACAACAGATACAGGTTATGTTACTTATTTACACAGATTTGGGATAAAATGAGTTTGGGCTACCTTGGCATAAAACAAATGAAATATATATTTTTTTACATCATTCATTCATTCATTAAAGTCATTCATTGAGCTTAGAACAGAATTAAACCTTCCCGACACAACCTGTAATAACTAATCAGTCCAATTTCCACGCTTCAATGAATGGATGGTCCAGGAAAACTGAATCTTTGCCTTGAATTCCACGTTCATTGATCATCTCGTGCAAACTGAAGAAACCAGCAATGCAGGTATTTTGTGAACATGCCTTTGTGTAGTGTTAAAAACCGTGCAATCTTCCCATCACACATGATCAGTGAACCCGATGCAGCTGCTTATAAATGAGGTAGTTTAGCCATTCCTCGTACACCATCACCAGAACCAGAACAGTCGAGCTCTAAACATATACAAAGACATGAAAGCGGTGAGATGCTGGTATTCTGGAATTAGAAAATACGCCAATTTTACAATACATTTTTAAAGGAGGTCTCACATCTTTCCAAAGCTTAAAGATCTGCAGGAATGATCTAGGTTTGGAATTGGATGAAAATATCCAGATAAATATTTGTGAGAGAACAAAGATAAAGAGACACACTTCTAATTCTCGCAGGTGTAAAGATGAATAAAATTGTCCTAGATGTAAAACAGAAGCCTGTGTGTTCATTAATGAAATGATATGCCCAGTGTTCATATAATACAGACTTCTTATTCTTGAATCAATTTACAGAGCTATATGGCACAGAGGAACTGCATTATTTTGAGACCAAGTAATTAAAACAGAACAGCGTTCACTCAGTCTATTCTATCTTCCATGCGTGTGTGTGCAGTTTAGTTGAGTTTAGTTTACTGGATATCTTTCGTGCCTTTATTCTTTGCTGCGTCCCTCTATTTGTCATTGTTCTGAAATGACTGAAATAAACTCAACTAAAAGCAACACTAAACTAAAGTGAATACTGTACATCTGTTCTAAAACTCTGCTCACTGAAAGCACAAAAAGGAACTCCTCCATTCACCATTTCCATATAACGACATTCAGCAGTAATAATATGAGTTAGTTGTATAGTTGTTAGTTGTAAAGTCCTTTGCAGCGTCTTTACAACAGTGACCAAACAGCAACTGCTGTTGCCTCTTTAACATACACCCTAATGCAAAGATAACACACCACAGACTCCATTATAGTGAGATTAGGCCACACATGCGGAGGTAAATGAGATTTCTCTGTGATTTGCATGTCATTCAGTGTCAGTAAAGCGTACCTTAAGCAATGATTAGGAATCCACTCAGCTAGAACTAAACTGTGTTTGCTCTATCCACAGTGGGGAGAGAGGAGAGGAAAAAAAAGAAAAAATCATATTAGCAAAAATAAATGTTGGTGGGTTGTTAGAGAGTCTGATTATGTGTGTCTCAGGCAAATTGGCGGTAATGAGTCAAGAGACTGCACTCGTTCACATACATTAAAACAGCAATCATTAGGAAATTAGGGCCCAGATTAATCCTGTTAATGACACACTGGTGCTCATGGGAAAAAAAAGAAAAAAAAAGAAAGAAAAAAGACGGCCCCAGATGTCGGGATGCGGCGGCGTGATGAAGCATCAACTGAGTGCTCCCTCTCTCTCTCTCTCTCCCTCTCTCTCTCTGCCTGACGGTAACGTGGGGCTGCTCCTGCATGGTGCCGCCACTTGAAATGCAAAGAACATGGAGGGGGAGAGGAGGAGTGGCTGGGAGGACGGGGGGAGGAAGGGGGAGCGGCGCCGCCGCCGCCAAAGCCGACTGCTAATGAGAGCAGATCCCAGTGATAAGGAGCGAGAAGGAAGGAGTAGAAAGAAGAAGGAAGGGGGGGAGAGAAGAGAATGTGAATAAATTAAAAAGAAAAAGAGCGATCTGAACTGAGGATAAGACACAGCAGCAGGAACTCTGATGTCCCCAATTAGGAGGGATGTCACCTACTGTCTGGGCCGCAGTAATAAAGCCCTCACTCTGTATTCGGAATCACATGGCTCCAACACTGTTAACATCCTAATATCTTGGGCGTGCATGGTAACATTAATTACTTGGCCGTTTGCACGACTCCTGGATCCCCTTAATGTTTGCCTCCAAATGGAAATCTGAGCTCAGGCTTAGGGAGAGTTACATTAGAAAATAATAAGTAATATTTACCCAAGCACCACAGCACAGCCACGGCTGCTCCAATTTCCTCCTGTTGACTGTTTGGATGTTCGGGGTTCTACCGCACAGAGACACACAGTCACTCTGTGAATGTTGAGCAGAGCCTCATCGTCAACATCATCATCGCCGTCATCATCTTCATTTTCCCCTTCCGATTCTCATCTATGTAAAGCCCGCAGCTGCTCCACAGAGGCCACATTTAGATATAATTACAGGTGTGTGGAAATCTATGCAAATCTCTCTGATCTATTCCAATCAGGCCACAACGGTAACTCAAGATGACCCTCCTCCTCCTCCTCCTCCTCCTCCTGCCCCTCTTCATCCTAAATCATCCTCAACTGACTGAACCATTTACAAGAGTTTAACATGTTTTGCTAAATTTACTTCATATCATATCTGCAATCATATAATTGTTTGACAGTGTTTGTGTTGTTTTTTTTAAACTGAGCTGGATTGTGTTCACTTCCTGATGCAGTTCCTTTCCTTGACCCTGAATTCCACCACACTATCCTACTAGGTTTGTAATTTGTCATCCAAAATTTCACCATCTGTTGAAACTTTTCGAGAAAATGTTTAAATTGGAACCTTAAGAACTCATCCAAGTTCAAAATAAACTGAAGAATTCCGAGTTCTACGCCACAGATGGCAAAGCAACGAGCTAATCTGCTGACTCGCCTGTTAGCTTAGCTGTTAGCTACACCCAAATGAGGTAAAGGACGAGGCCTCACAGACACAACGTCGCAATACTCATAGTTAAAGTACAAATAAATAGCCTGTTTGTTGTGTGGCAGGCAGGAAGTAATATCCTCAAAGGAACAGCATGACAAAATGACAGCTAGCTACGATTAGCCTCCACGTGCACTCTGGCTAAAGATGGATGCTAGCAGTGATGGAGCTCTCGGTGGAAGAGCTCACTTTAACTAGTTGTCAGACGGAGCTTATTAATGTTACAAGAGAGCAGCTAATGCACTCTAAATCTCTATTTTGAAAGAGATCGTTTATTTCTTAACCTAAAAGCGAGTGTTTGGTTTTAAATATGCCGCCTCGTTGTTGGTTCTACATACACTCGGTGAAGTGGTTTTTTTTATTATTATTATTTAAACATCAATTATTACAAGGTTCAGTGTTAAGATGAAAAGATAATTGTGATTAATCACAGCATTTGCACAAATGAATTCATTATTTCCTTTAATCAATTGACAGCCTCAGCGTTTTGTGACAAATAAATTCGACTTTCCAAGACGAGCGTGATTAACTCATGCATAATTCGCATGAAATGTAACAACTGAATGTTAAGTGGATCCAATCGTGCCGAAATGAACGAAGACAATCGCATTTCAACGCGTACCTGTGAAATGTGAGACGTCACAAGACAGGAAGGTAACAGAGACGAGAGCGTGGAGGAGACCGGGAAAAAGCAGAATTCCAGTATCATTCACTGGAATCCAACCTTTACCTTAAACTTAATTTAAGACGGATGTTTGGTCAGGCTTTTAAATCATCATACGTTATTTAGTTCACAGTCTATTTTTGTTTGAATTTAATTTCTACATTACTTCTGTGATTTTTACACTTGCTCAGTTTTAAGATGAAAATATGCGATCAATCGTCATCAAAGGCAGCAAATATTGTGATTTAATAGTTAATTCTTTTTTAATCGATGCATGTGCATGTGTATATGGCGCACTTGTATACACACTTTGTTAACACGAGATGGTAGTATAGGGTTCCATTATTGTCAGCTATTATCATGCATATAACTTAACATTTTGCATAAATACACTCAATTACTCGTCCACCATTTTCAGTGATATTTGGTCAAAGCAGCTTATTTTGAATCAGGTTTTATCAGAGAAGGCCGACCGGCTCCGAGTGCAGGCTTTACCTTTTAAAATTCATATAGTCACCTTGAATTTCCGTGTGCCAGGCGACGCTTCTCCTGTGAGACAAACAAACACTGTTCTTTAGTTGTTATCAGACATAGAGTTGTGCGGCAAATACACTATCTCTTCAGACCGAGACTCCAAACGGTCAACTTTCATCTGCCGTCTGCTGTATTGTTTTCAAAGTGTAGTGAACCCAGAAGAGGGAGGGTAAAGCCATTTTTTTGTGTGTGTGTGTGTGTGTGTGTGTGTGAGAGAGCATAAGAGAAGGAAAAGATTAGATTTTCCCTTTTCCCCATATTGTGGTGGTGGCAGCCAGTGTGAGGCTGAGAGGAGCGGTGAATGTAATGGTTGTATTACTGCGCTTGGCGATGCATTATTAATGCAAACGTGATCAAGGCAGGTGGACAAGCCCAGGAGAGATAGCGCTGCTTAATGAACCTGCTCTCTCTCTCTCGCTCTCTTCTCTCTGAACAAGGCCAGACAGCTGTTAGTGTTGCACTGTGAGGTGTGAGCTGCTGCTGCTGCTGCTGCTGCTGCTGATGCTGCTGCTGCTGATGCTGCTGCTGCTGCTGCTGCACCTCGGTGGTTAAGGTAGCCCCCTATTTAATTAACAAATACAGTAATCTGCAGCCACTTCTAATTGACTTGTTCACAGACCGGTGCACATGTCAGTGCCGCGGTGGTCACGTCAACGATGCCCGCGCACCTGCGCTTTAAACGGGGGCCGTAAACGCATGTTTTCTGTCATGCATCATTCCTCTTTTTAAATTTTGTCAAAATGAAAATGACACGTGTGTTTCTATCTATCTATCCATCTGTATGCCCTATGATTGGCTGACTATTCATTGAACAGGTGTCTATCTTATAAAATGGTAAATTTAACTCTACAAATATTTATATATAAATAAATACACATATCAAATCTTCGTCTTTTTTTAAATTACCCCCTTTTTTCCTACAAGACTATTTCATGAAGTTTTCCTTGAATGTGAGGCCTGAGCCGCAGTTTACATAAATCCAGCGCAGACGACAATAAAATAGTGTGACGTAAAAACATAACATTGATTTTCATCTAATCACAAAACGAATCCGTCAGTTGATTCCCTTCTTTTCGTCTGCAGCTCAGTTGTGTGTTCACATTCCCCAGTAAAACTTTCTCCACACGACAGTGACCGTCTCCAAAACGCCATCGCGTTACAAACAAAACCATTGCGGCCATTAATCCCGCTAAGCCTCCCTCTGTGCTCTGCCGTTAGCTCGTATGCATGTGTGAAGCCACGCCGCAGAACATGTGATTATTTACAGGCTGTAGAAATGCACGTAATCTGCGCGGCTTGTTAGAATATCGCTGATGTGCGCTTGGAGGATTAGCTTTTTATATAGAGGATAAAATCAATTTGACTTTAAATTTTCATTTAATTTATTTCATTTTCTTTTTCTCCTTTTTTTTGGAGCTTTGGAACACATAGGCCTGTCAAGGCTCAGGCTTCATCACATAAATCAGGACATGGGGTTTTTTTGTTGTTTTTTTTTTAAGTCGCATACTGCCCCCTAGTGGGTGTGTGAAACATTGCAGCTTTAAAAATCAATGCCTCTGACCCTGCCTGGCAGAGAGACTGCTCCAGTGGGAGAGTGTGCGGCTGCTGTACGAGGAGAAATCACTGTAGAGAAACAGCAAAAACACACTGAAATTGTTTTGTGTGTTTGTGTGTTTGTTGTGTGTGATAGAACAATAGAGTATTTCTGGATTCAAACCAGCGTGTAGGATAAACTGGGGACAACACATCGGCTCTTTTGAACCGTGTTCATATAGGTTAGGGTTAGGATTTTTGGCACCCTAATCCAACATGATGCTCTTGTTTTTTTTTTATCTCCATCTTCACATGGATACACACTTGTGCATTTACAGTGGAGTGTGTGATGTGCTTCTTGCTGCTCATACCTCCGAGGCAGGAGGTGTGGTGCGATCTCCAAAGGGCCTGCGGCAAAGGGTTCAACAGGGAACCGGTGTGCGATAGCTACGTGGGCAGGTGCTCTAACAAAGACACAAACAGACACATACATACTGTAAACTCATTGATTCAGCCGCGTTCGGCCCCTCAGACTGGGGTTAATGGAATACTTACGGATGTAGTGTGTCTGAGGTCGAGGGAGAGATTGAGGCGGAGGTGGGATTTGGGGTCACGTCGCTGCCTAACTGACATAGTGCATCCCCATTTGTCAGGCTGGATTAGGCACATGTCAGGCTCGACGGAGAGGATATTGGGGTTTTATATATCACAGCGACAAGCGGACATAGAGACACATATAGGCAGTCTGCCCTTTTACAAAGGATTTGGTCACGGAACAGTTATTTATGACTCAGATATGGACAGACGCACGGGGAAATGATTCTGGGATTATATAGATGATGCTTGAAAGCCATGGCTGTTATGAATTTGAATGAGATGGTAATATTTCTGGATGTGATGGGGCATTATTTTATAGAGAGCGGGGGATCAGGTAGTAATATGTTACAGCTGTTAGCTCTGACATGCAGGATTTAGGATCTGGAGTGATGTGAATTCACTGGAATTGGCTTGGATCTAGAGAGGGGAAAAAAAATGGCACATGGGCTCATTTGTAAAACAGGGAAACAGGCAAAGAGCGCACGCAATCCTTGGAATTTCTCAATTTATAACGACGACTCAAACTGTCAGTATTTAGATCTTGTTTGGATTTGATCGGCCCTGAACTCATCCTCCCCCCCCCAAAAAAAAAAAAAAAAAAAAGGAAAATCTATGTCAGACGCTTTGTAAACGCGAACATGAGCCAAGGGTACAATTGTATCTCAGAATGACTTGTCATTATTTTTCAGCCAAGCAAAAATAAACATTTGGATATAGTCAAGCCAAGAATTGATTGTGGCTTAGGGGAGGGTAACATTGTAGCCTGTGCAGCTTTGCCTGAGGCTGAAGCTTAGCAGTGCTTTTATACATAGTTTATTCCTACCTGTTCTCTCTCTCCATGTTTTGGACCTGTATGATAACATCTGCCTCAATTCCCCAGTCTGAGCAATCTGTTTGAATCCACAAGGTTGTGAATAAAACAAACCACCTCTCCTGCTTGGCTTAGTGTATAATGCAGGACCTCGCCATTGGTCATGAATTGAGTGAAGTCCACATAGGGCTATATCCCACACCCGCACCTGCTGGAATAAGCCATACAGCAGATCATATGCTGCAATCGAGCATGGAGGCAGGAGGACGAGGTGTGCAGGATTCTCACCGAGCAAGAGCAAGGAGAAAACCTTGGGTGAGGACGAGCAGAAAAGTGGGACATTATGTTCGGAGGGAGTGGATTCCCAGAGTTCAACCCCCCGAGGTTGAAGGTGTGGGGTGGACACTGGACAGGCAGCGCAGGGCGAGTTCTGCTAACACAAAGCCACAGCCACCAGCCTGGTCTCAGGGAAGCACTATAAGCCTGAATATTTCATGGCTCCTCCAAGCACAAAAAGACTACAAAACTGACCCAGCTCATTTGGAGCTGAGTGCTCACAGAAGGTCAGGACCTGAAAACACTCATAAGAGATAACGGCTGAGCATCAAACACGGCACAGGTATTTCCTAATGATCCTGGCTTTTGTTTTGGCAGATTCAAGAGGTACATTATGTAGGAAATGTATTGTAATAAGTCATTAAAATGACCGTTATGTCGGCAGTGATTAAGGATGTTGAATTGAAATATTGTCTTCACTGATTGCCGTGGTACAATTACAATATGAAATTTATGGGCCGCAAAGCCTGTTTATATCTGGTGTTTCAGGTCTGTCGCTCCACCCACCTTCAACCTCCCAATAACACAGCTTCGTAGCGCTTTAATGTATGGGATGCCTCAGCACAGCGGCTGCAACTGTGGCTCTCGAAATGATAAACATTACGGCAAAAAATCCCAAACAAATGAGGAACAAAAGGATTTGAGATTGAAAATATACAGACGGATGCAGATCGTGGACTCCTTAGTCGAGTTCAGCTTACTTTCACGGTGTAAGTAACTTTTTTTCAGTCTGTCTCTTATGAGGAAAGGTGGTGCACACTACACCCTGGATAGGTCGCCAGTCCCTTGCAGGGCAAACCCACATCCACCTGGGGAGAACATGCAAACTCCACACAGAAAGGCCCTTGATCAAAGCCGGTGAATCTTCTCGCTGTCAAAGATTTCCAATGTTTATTCAAATAAAACGGATAGAATAGTATGAACACTTTCAGCGTCTCTCTTTGGTAACCATCATTATAATATCTACAATATTTTGAATCGGGATTGCATGAACCACTTTTATACGCTAATGCTAATGCTATGTTGTACATATTTTACACACAGCAGCTTCACAAGCGACAACATTATAATATTATTTGTTTGGTTTTCTCAGAGCGCGTATACAGTCACTTCATTAGATTGATGTTTCTTTCCTTTATTACAGCAAGTGTTGACAAGGTGGGTGTAAAGCAGGTTCACACGCGCTCGCGTCTCCCAAAGACTAAACAGAGGGTTTGGTTTATACCCTGCAGACCCTAAAGGGAGGCGTTTAGCTCCTTGTGACTTTGTGTGCAAAGCAACCCAAACTCCCCACGCTGGCACAGAGCACAGAAACAACAGCAAGAACTCAAGGGCTTCCTCTGACAAAAGGGAGCAGGAGAACGGTGTCTGTACCTCTTTCTCCTATTCCCTGCCTAATCAAAATCAAACGGAACAAAAAAAAAAAGGAAGCAGACGCGGGAAAGACACACAAACACGCGCAAAAGCAAACAAATGCCTGTTCAGTGGGGGGAGAGAATCCTCGTCTTACCTGTCATTATCTGCTTTAGCTCTTAATGAGTGCTCCTCTACACTTGGTCACATCACATTTGTTTTATACGAGTCCCTTTGAACAGCTGAGAGATATTGAGCCTCCTTTGATCATGGAATCCGTCTGAATTTCAAATCAGATGTGAACCAAACTCCTCTCCCCCCCCAACACCCGCCCCCCATCCCATATCTCCAGCTAGGTCGTCTCCACGTTTTCAGTCACTATTTTGTTTGTTTATACATCAGCCAGGGGGAAAAAAAAAATAGAGGGGGTTAAAAAAGAAATAAAGAGAGAGAGAAAAAAAGAAGAAGCAGAAATCAGATGAAGCCGGAGTGAAGATGCAGGAGCCTCAGAGAAGGACCACGTGTGGGTTGTGTAAATTTTCTTCATTAATGTTTATGAATTTAACAAAGAAATAATAAAAGAATAAAAGAGAGGCGCAGCCACGAGATGCGGCTCCTTTTCATTTTTTTTTTCTTCCTTTGTGTACTCTGTATATTTTGTTTTTTTGAAGGCAGTCGTCTACTAATGATGACCCTTGGCACGCTGTGGCACCTGGGACCTCCCCTAGCATCATGAAAATTAGTCCATTCACATTTCAAACAGAATTTAGCCTGGCCCCTGATCACAGTGCGGGGCCCCTCCTCACCCCGTCCTGCAGAGAGCGAGAGAGAGAGAGAGAGAGGGAGAGCACGCACCATCATGACCAGAGCGGTCAGAGCCTCTCCCCTGGCTATCACTGCGGGAACACATGGTGACATGAGTGCGGGACATGAGGGGTCTGGATGTTCTCCGGCTGTTATTCCCTGTTAAAAGATTTAAACCATCGGGGTATGATGGGTCCCTTTGATGCTTGCTAAGCACAGAGCTATAGGGAACAAGGGAGAAGGGAGAGGGAGAGAGGGAGATGGAGGTGGGGTAAGGTATCGTGGTGGTGGTGGTGGTGGTGATGCTGGTCCGAGGCCTGCTTCTAGAAGGCATCATCTCTGTGGAGCCACAGCAGAAAAAAACGCCTCCATGCCAACATAGAGCAGATAAAAAAGACGGAGGTTGAAGCCAAGGTCAGGACCCACCGAGAGGCCCCAGATTAGATGCCTGCACAAAGTTACTACACCTCTACGACTACTCCAACAACGTTCACGTCCCTAACTGTCTCCATCTTGTGCTTATTAAGAAAAGAGAGAAAGGCTCCAGCAGCAGACAGCGCTGTCACAGTCACATGATTTTCCCCAAACTAGTTTTGACATGAAAAACTCTTTGGGTACTTCCTGGACTTCCCACTCAGTGGAACAATTTCATGTTGCACAGTATTCAATTTCCAATTTATATTTTTTGTATTCATATTGTACAGTATATATTTTATTTTTAAATGTTTATTTTCTTCATATATTTGTTGTTAATGTTTTTTCCACCAGTGGCCCAAACAAATAACTTTGTATTGTGAAATCTTTACTTGGCAATACACTTAACTGGTCTTGAAAATACTTTTGGGTAAATGATTGTTATTATTTTATTGTTCTGCCCCAGTTAAACAAAAAAAAACACATAAAGAATTCTATTCCCAGGTCACATCAGTGGTTGAATTAAACTCCACATGGTTCTTTGTAAACACTGTCAGCTACAGCTGTTGGTTTTAGTGGTAAACTATTTGAGTTTGAAGTAGTTGGTAAAAGTTGGTGGATCAATAAAAAATGCAATAGATTTGTTTTATTCTTCTTTAACCAAATCTATAATGAAATGTGGTTACAACTACAGTACAGCTACAGATTATTTTTATAAAACTGAACCTGCCATAACAAAGTCAATTATAGGTAAAAAATTATTATTAAGTGTATGTATTATTATTATAATTATTATTATAATTATTATTATTATTATTATTATTAAGTCCCATCGTTAAAGAACAATATTGTTCCTGGGTAAAAGTAAAAGAAATCAGTTTTAAAATTCAGTTTCACAGGTAAAATATTTAAAGTGATTATATGACATGTATCTCAACGAGAATAAACTTTTGTAATGGTACTTTTTTTGGAAACTTTTGGCAAAAAGAAAAGTTTTATTGCTCCGTCTCAGTTTAACACAAACAGGCTGTAAACAAATCCCCAGGTCAAATCACTGTTCTTGGTAAACACTATTAACTTCATCTGTTTGCTTTAGTATTAAAGATAAAAATAAAACATCACTGTGCTGTTAATGCACACTGATGCCCCACAATGCAATGCACGAAGGAACTGGAGCAGCTGCTCAAGGATGCAGCTATTAAAACTAGAATGGCACTCAGTGGAGTTCAGACTGTAACACTGCCAAGGACCAGCAGTGGCATTAAATTCAATCAAGCCTCGTGTGTTTGCCAAGAAAAACATCATTACGTCATAATATCAAATGATCTATAACACGAATCATGACAAAAATCATAACGTTTCATAAAGTAGTTTTTCTCTAATCCTGCCTCCAAACATACAAACAAATAGGTCAAGATCACCGTTATTTATACAGCAGCTATGAAATCAATCGAAGAAAAGAAACATTTCACTAGCAGATGTAATACATTGCAATAAATCATACAGTGAAACGTACATCTTAATAAGAATATCATAAAACTAGTAGCATTTAACAATAAATCACACAGACAGACAAGCAGCAAGCCCAGAGTATCAAGTATGAAACACATTATGAACTTTAGAGTTCATGGACTGAGCGCTCCTCCTGGTTAAACTGCGGCCATGCAGGAGTTTAATCTGTTGTTTTGTGTTATAGTTTCAAAAAATTAAAAAAATACAAATTCAAACGGCATTCTCAGATAAGTTTCACAAAGAATATGTTGCACTTTCTGCTTTTACAGAAGCGTGAGAAGTTGGTTGTTCAAAGTAAGGTGACAGTGTGTTGTTCTCTTGTTTTTACAATGCACACACTGTACATGCTCAGAACATAAGCAGTGGGAGTGGGAGTGGGTCAAAATATCTACTTGGTGATATGTCGTCGTCCTTCCTCGTGCAATACGATAATTGATATTTCAAGGCAAATATTTTGTAATAACAATAATCATTACCAAAAGCAGATGGAACACACGCTTGTAGACATGTAAATACATCATGTGATTTTTGATGTAACATATCTGAGAATGCAGATGGAAATGTGATGTTTTAGGAGACAAAGTTCCCTGTTAGCAGCATCACCAGTGTTCTCACTTTGCCTTTTACAGTTAAACACGGCGGAGCACAAACAGCTGCTGAAACAGCTGGATCACTTTCACTCAGCGAGTTCGTCTGACAGCTCGCGTTTCCTGCTCCGTTGGACCCAATTTTAGGAACTGTAGCAACAATGTGAGTCCTGGGTTACTTTGATGCAGCTACGATGACGATCATTAACAACAGAAGTCACGCGCTGAGCACAAGACGGGGTGGAGGGGCTCAGTGGTTAAGACCCTACCTTGTGTACCAAAGACATCATGGTCGCAAGTTCGATTCCACCCCTGGCTAATTGTACTTGATTCCATTGTAAGTCGCTTTGGATAAAAGCGTCTGCTAAATGACATGTAATGTAATGTAAAAAAACCCCAATCACTCATCACACTGCGGGTCAATGTTAGTTAGAAAGAAAAAACAGATTCATGTAAACTTGTTCATTAATACTTTTAAATCTACACTCGCTCTGCCAACAGCCAACAATCACAGCATCAGAATACACCACGACTTGTTTCTCTTCTCTCTCTCACACTGTTTGTGTGTGTGTGGGTTGGGGGCAGGGGAGAGAAAACTAGGTCACGCTCTGTTTTGGTAATTACTCAGTAATCCACAGGGGGTAACGCACAGGAGCTTTAAGAGGAAACATTCAAAAAGCAAGTCCACGTCTTTGTAGAAGACATCATGATCTACATTTAGTATCAAGAAGAGCGAGAGCGTCAGCTGTGTCTCAGCTCATATTACACATATTTGTAGTGCATGTAGATGCCGACTAAAGAAGGATCTTTGACTTTGAGAAGGATTGTCTGATCATCTCGTTCTCTTCACCTGGCCTCCACAGATGCTCTGTGTATCCACGCTGACATTCCAGCCTTTGACTTGTGCTCATTGTCCACTTCAGTAATCCACATCCTCAGCTTCTTTGACATCTTCTGACACTTCAATACGTTCCTCAACCTTTTATGGAAACCCCACACCATCCATCCATGTCTGCATTCTGGGTCTGGCTTTTACACCTGATTATACTCACACAGATTTCTTTCTTTGGAAATCCATGAAAACTGATCTTAATGTAAGTCATCTTTAGCGCAGACATTAATCAATCATCTTCAAAAATGAAGGGGAGATGCAGACATGTTATAATTAACCTCTGATGCACAATTATCCGAGCATCACACTTGTCCTGTGTGTGTGTGTGTGTGTGTGTGTGTCATCCCTCGGTCATGGTACAGCGTTTGGGAGACAGATGGAAGACAGTCTCTGTAAAGGGAATACTAAAGATCTGTTTTAGAAACAATTAACATCTTTGATGGTTTAATGTGTTCATATCAAAAGCGACAATCCCTCTGTTTGATTTTCTTTTGATGGCACACAGCACAAACCGATCAAAACTGCCAAGTCTCGCAAACACTGCGATGACTAAGGCAGCATCAAATCACACACACACACACATATATCTCTCTCTATATATGGAAGTGGTTTAACTGTATATACACTGTGTGTGTACAGTATCTAGATCTTTCACAATCTAGAAATTGATCAACATTGAGTCACAATCTTGACCATTGAAATCCAAGGGGGAATCATTGAATCATCCCATCTGTTGTCTGACTTTCTTATCCTGTCTCAGGCTCTGACTCCACCTTCCTCATCAGGAGGCTGACGCGGTGTGTTTGTTTTGGTTTCTTCCTCTGACGATGATGGACCGGGCCCATCTTTCATGTAGCCCTTGCTATTTTGCCAGAAGCTTGTTGTTGGAGAATAGGAGAAGCAAAAGGACCTCTGGACTAGCTGGAACTTCTCTGGTCACGCAAGGTCTTCTTTTGTCTTGATGAAATGGACCATGTTACAAAATATCAAGCGGGTCCCAAATTATTGGAGGTCAGATTTTTTAGCCTGAATGACAGTAGTTATGACAATAGTTAAAGGTAGGGTTGGAAGTCCTGGAAAAACTGTTCAAGCAGACTACATTTTGAACTCAAAAGTCCAAGTCCTTTTCTTCAGAATTCCCTCCAAAGTTCAGGACCACTGCGCAACATCGGTAACTTTCTGTACTTTACGTGACGTTAAGATTTTTGGATACTTGACAACGTGATGATGAGAAACAACAAATACTCAAAGACATAAAGTTAAGTCCAGTAGAAACAGAGCCACCATGGCATAGACTTGTAGTCAAGACAACCTAAACCGAGACCAAGACCAAGACAAAACCAAGACCAAATTTTGTGGATTTAGCAAGCTAGCTTAAGATCTGGCATTGTGCAATTAGTCCATGGTCCGATTCATTATATATAATTAATTTGTGATTGGATGGTGTTTTTACAGGCCTGTCCTGTCATTTTTGTGACAATGCATTCATTAGTTGGTTACAATCAGGTTGTGAAGAGGATTTTAAGGATAATTATCTCCCACCCTTTAACCGTTAGTTGTACATATTTAGTTGTGGTGATTAAATTTTCAATGATCAACACATGAATTTATTGGACCTGACCAAGGGCTTCACCGCTCCAAACCGTACCGTACTGTACCAAACCAAACTGTACCAGGATAGAAACACAGCTATAACGTGCACACTCACTGCAGTTACAAAAAAGTGTCACTAGGTGGCAGTTGCCCTCTGTGACCTCTCATTTCCTTACAGTTTCTTCCCACAATGACAGATGAAACAAGTTGTTGTTCTATTGTAAAATGGTTAAATGTGACATAACGACCCAAGTGTGGCACATTGTACACAAATAATGGACACTACCTCACACGACGCCATCTTTTATACATGTAGAAAGGTATTGTGGCATTTGGTTGTTTTCTTTAGCCTCGGTGCTAAAGAAGAAAAGAAAAAAGATACAGTATAGAAATATATATATATATACATATAATTTAGATGTGTATATATATATATATATGTAGTATATTATGTGTTTTAAGGTATATTTTAAAATAATATAAAAGACAGCAGTCTATGATTGATCTTTGAAGGCCAAGTGTTTTATTTGCTGTAATCTCTCAATTAACTGTTTTTTTTTC
This sequence comes from Solea senegalensis, assembly GCF_019176455.1. Classification (NCBI taxonomy): domain Eukaryota; kingdom Metazoa; phylum Chordata; class Actinopteri; order Pleuronectiformes; family Soleidae; genus Solea; species Solea senegalensis. Next base: position 24,550,631 of record NC_058034.1, on the reverse strand, counting down.
CTCACCGGGTATATACTGTATTTCTTCATCTTCACAATGTCAGAGGACAAAAGTCTTTTCAAACTGCCTAAGAAGCATTATTCTGACCTATTTCACTGCTGCCTCTGTGCATGTTCGTTAGACAGTTAATCACAGGGGGAGATCTTCATAGGCGAGCAGGGATTAGTCAAGTCAGGGAGGCTTTTTGACATTCTGACAGCATTCCGCTGGGTCACTCCTTCCAACTTTGCTCCTGAAATCTGCTTCTGCTTCTTCCCTGGATGCTCTTACGGTCTCATGAGCTTATTCAATCACTTCCCTTTTAAGGTTCATTGTGTAACATTTAGGAGGGTTTATTGGCAGAAAATGAATATGCTATTACTGCTATTATATGTGTGCTTGAATTAGGGTATAATTGTTTTAAATTAAAAATCGCTTGTTTTTTATAGCCTTAGAAGTGGAAGCAACATCGGCTAGAAAGGCCAAACCAGCCAGCCAGTGCTTTTTGCAATTTAAAGCAGAGACTTACCGTGTAAACAAAGAAGAATGACATCCTTCCTGCAAACGCCAGGGAAGGATGAGCCAAACCAAACCAATATTCTAAAATAACAACACTATATGTTTGTTCCTATTCCCAAAAGAAGGCATTGAACTGTAGGTTGGACTATTACCAAGCATATTTGGTTCAAGTTTGGTTCAGATGGGACCTTCTGTAGTGGAGTTATAACACCTTTGCCACCTCCTAGTGTCTATTAAGTCGAGCTTTAAATAACTTTTAATCCTCATCTTGTTCATGGTTAAAGGTGGTTGCAGCAAAGCTCCAGGATGTCATGTGTTCTTTTTCCCTCTGTGATTACCCAACCTGTTTCACAGTAGCTCGGGAGAATGTTCCTGCCCGCATAAGAGCAGGGCCGTGCTTTTAAAGGTTCTGTGACATCATCCTATACCTCGCATTTGACCATTTTAGGTACTCTATCTCAATATAGAAGCCACCTGGTGTTAGACAGAGAAGACCTGTCTCCCGTTTGTCCAGGTGCCTCGTCCCTGGAAAACAAACAGAGTTACTAAACTATATATGTATACATTCTCTGTGCTGACCAGAGCCCAAACAAGGCAGTGTCCAGGCCTGACCTGTAGACCTCTGCTGTGAACCTGTTGTAAACTGTCATTAGATGTGATACATCTAAACCCCATAATAACTCTCTCCTGAGAGATCTTCTGTTCTGCTTATCAATACAATGAAATGTACATCTTTCCATTCTAGACAAAACTTAGCTTAGTTAATGTGTTCATCCAAGTGAATACACTACAGTGTGCTCAAAGATAAACTCGTTTTTTTACCACCGTCTTGCATCTGGGTCCAGTACGTGATACAGGATGAGTTTGAATGCAGTAAATACTACTTCCTGTGCCAAATCAACACAATTGGCCCCGAAATGGCGGTTCAATCCAAAATGGCCGCTTTATGTTGGATGTGGGTCATGGATCCAATTGACTTTTTCTTGTTTGTCCTGAGTGACACAAGTGTGTACAGATTTCTGTGTGTGTATGTGAGAACATATTTTTGCCCAAACACAGAACGCCCGAAACTGTCACCCCGACTGACGCAATGCATTTGAGGAATAATATTGAAAATAATAAAACCAATCTCATTTTTTACAAATACAAATACAAGGTTTGCTGTGTAAGAAAGACTAAAAACATCATCAAAATGATGTGACCTTTAATCAAATTTACTAATTAATTTAATGGAGGCGCAACCTCTACCGTAGCTTTTTATATTTTACATTTAACTTTTATATACTTTGATTGTATTGATATATTGAACATATAGTTGTGTATAAGCAAATTTATAGGTGTATAGACTGTATATGTGAGTCTGTATGTATGTATGCCTACTGTATATGTCCATGCACATATGACGATGGAAGTGTATACAAATGTGTATAAATGCATTCATATATAAATGGCAAATGTGGGAAATATTAAGTACCAGTTTATTAAGTACCCTTATGTTGTGAGGTGTGTATGTCTGTCAGTATTTCTAAATCAATACATGTATTATACAAAAATCCCATTTAATAAAATATACCAGAGGAGTTTAGTGATGCTCACAACGTATATTTATTATACTATTATTTATAAATACTATATATATATATATATATATATATATATATATATATATATATATATATATACATATATATATACACATATATTTATTAAGTATTTAGTCCATATGGGTTTTTTTTTTTGCCAAATTGTGTAATAAAATGAAGACCACCTCAAGCAGTGATTGTGCTTTATCTTTAGTGTTTTAATAACCAGACAGATCATCCTCTTCATTGTACTGCATGTTTTCCCCTGTATTTGCCCTGTGCATGTGACAGATAAAAATACTGTTGATTAATATGAGCAATAATAATTTAAATATTAATATTGTGACCGCAGTTTCATTATTGTGAATGTATTTCCTGTGTTGTACATATAATATGTTTTTTTACTATTTTAATATGTCTAATTCTTACCTACTGGACCTTTAAATTCAATTTTGAAGAAGCAAAGCAGGAGTTGCACTTCTTACGTCGCCTATATCCATGTGCTGATAGTCTCATAAAACTATTTTTCCCAAAGTCATATTGCCTCAGTAAAAACAGTCGAAGTGGTAACAAGTGTTTTCACAGCAATTTTTTTTTTTGTGAATTTACTTTATATATATAAAAAAACCACATGTTTTTCTTTTCTAATTTACACATCCTTTAGCTGAAGTCAAATCACAATCCTGCCTGCCTGCCTGCGTCTGATGACCCCGCACCGCTGAGATTTGCACTTACGTGTTGCATGCGCTGTGTTTACATTTGTCTAAAAGCGGTGTAAATTGAATTCTGCTGCATGTTCCCGACAGTGGCTACAAGTGTAAAGTGGCGTGTACAGAGTTGTACGTACGGCTCCTCTGGGGCCCAACCCTCCCCTCATTGTTCCATCAAGGCTCAGGATGATGGCTCGGAGAGCGGGAGGAAAATAATCAATAACTAACACGGCATCCTGCACCCAGGAAGACTCCGCTGTAAATTAACTTGACACTGGGGATGAAAAAGGAGTGAAAGCTCCTCTGGATATCTGTTTGTCTGCTCTCCTCCTCTGATGCGGCGGGGGAAAGAAGTACCAAACGGGGAGCAATTGAATGCAAAGTGCTCGTTTTCTCGCCGACTTTTCTGCAAGCACAGCCTACTCCCCGACCCCTGGAGGCGAGACCAGCAGAAACCTGCATCAGATCAGAAGGTGACATATCAAAAACTGTGTCACAAAAAAGGCAGTAATGGTTGCCAAAGATGTGGCAGGAGTTCTCGTTTTTCGACTGGGCTCGTTCTATTGCTCCCCTGTCTGTGGGGGTTGTATGGTATCAGAGGGAAGCGCACTCTCAGGCCTGCCATGTCGAAGCAGGATTTGATCTTGACGGCTTTGTGACAGTTTTTTTGGATGAGGGATAGCGGTTAGTGCTTAACAAGAGATTTGGAGTTGATCAATGGGACGTCGAAGACAGGGCTGTGTGCAGAGAAACGATGGGGTGGTACCTGTGCGGCGCTCGAAGCCTCTTCCTCTGCACTTTCTCTCACTTTCTAATAATCACTCTTCTCTTTTGCTGCAGTCTAACACGAGCTGACAACACGAAGTGCAGGAAACTGACCCGACACCCGCTGTTCACTTAGAGTAAACATAGATGAATTTATTTGTTGGAGCTATACTGTGTATTAGAATTCATATAAATAAAAAATGTTTTAAAAAAAAACATTGGACTTGTATAGATGATCAAATCTGGGCCTGTCAGCGTTTACGCATCCATCACGATTATCAGGTGGACAAATGAATGAATGAATGAATGAATATTCAGCTGCTGAGAAACAGCAGGAACTAATTCTACTGCTTTACAATCACTTTCTTTGCATTCATTTGATCTCAATCAAGATGCACTGGTATGAGCTGCTTTACATTGTTAAAAGGGACTTAAATGCGATTCTAAATGTGCTAAAAAAAAAATGCTATTGAACTTAATCATGAGTAAGAATTGATCATTCTGCCCTAATTTAATCAAGATGAAAGCTCAACATACAGAATATGGTTGATTTAATTCAATTTGTAATCAAATAATGGTCAAAATCACGGAAAAAGTCTGGCACATGTCTCGTTATGTCAAATAAGTGAGTAAATAAAAATAAGATATTTGTTACTGAATTTGTCAATGTTAGCGAGTTTTACTTTTATTCTATTCTATTCTACTATTATATTTTATTCTATTCTATTTTGCGACTACATGTATGACCAATACTAAGACCCAGATCTCAAGAACAAATGCCAAGAAAATTGTCAGAAATTCTGACCCAGACATTTCCCTCAAATCCATCAGCCAAAGTGACAAGTGACATTTTATATTCTTTTTAAAGTGAGACGAGAGATTGTTTGAACTACAGCGAGGTTAGTTTTCCACGTTAGGGTCACCGTGTTGCTCTAAGTCCAGAGAAGAGCTCGTCTTAAAGGTCGCTGCGACTCCATCACAGTGTCTAATCAAAGAGCTGCAGACAAGGCCACAGAACAATGAATGATGGCGCCAGTTCCCAAAGGTGCCCGGTCACCGGAGGAGGAAACACGTTAAGGATCAAATGCCAGCGACAACCTGAAATCAAAGGCGATACACAGCGAAGCACCTTTTACCATTTAGAGGCAGCTGTAGGAGACGCACAGCTTTCATTATAGATGTAATGGAGAGCCAGCCAAGGTCAGAAAGCAATCATCATTCTGACACCTCGCCTGGCAAGAGCTTCTGGAGGAAGATGCTGCCGTCCACGTAACAACAACAGGCGATGGAGGCCAACGGCGATGTCACAGGCCACTCCCCCCATCGATAACACTGAAAAGGGACCTTTTGTCATCGCATGAAACTTGAAGAGTCACATCTACACCTAAGTGTGCCTCTAATTGGAGCCAGATAAATACTGGCTGTAGCAAAACAGTTGAATGAGGAGAAGCAGGGGAAGGAAAAATAATGTATAATTTAACTTTCTTCCACTGATGGAATGTGGCCATGAATAAGACTATTGTGAGGACAAGTATCCCAGTATCATTCCTTTATCATATCATGTCAGTGACACATGAAGGATTTCTAACTTTTTATTTATTCTTTATACCCTTGCATGTTTTTTTTTAACCAGTTTGAAGCCCTTTCCTTATTATATACTTCTTATCTATTTATGCACCTTGTCTTTCCCTATGTGTTCTGTTATCTTTTCAAATTGTGTATTGATAACCCACATTTTATGTAAGCTATATAAACAAAAGTATTGCTATTATTGTTGTTATAGCTGTGACCTCTTCAAAATATAAAAGGTAGCCTTATGCTACGTTGGACTTCAACTGGACGACGGAACTGCGAGTGATGTCACCTCTGACTTCATCGCGGTCTACGTAGTCAGCCACTGATACAAAACAATGCTCTACGCCAGGGGTGGGCAATTATTTTTCCCAAGGGGCCACATGAGACACAAAACATTTGAGTTCATTTGAATTTAATTTTATCGCTTTTATCAAAAAAAAAAAGCAGTAAATTGTATTGTTTTGGTGTAAATTGGGCAACATACAAACACACAATAAGCACAATTACTAACCAACTGTACTGAAAACATCAAATGACTACACTATATAATTAATACTGTGGTGTAGTACAGTGAATATATCGTCTAACACAACCACAACTCCCCTGACATGTGCGTCCATACGTCAGGCTTTTCAAAATAAAAGCAACTCTTTGCCATCTAAGCTAATGGGGTGACGTGTGACCCCGGTTGAAGTCCGTTCTTGGCCATAAATAATACATTATAAAACTGTCACCATTACATGTCACTAACTGTCACACACTGGACAAATTCCTGACGTAAAACAAACACGCCTGTTACGCTCAGGACTTGAGGTGTAAATCTTATACGTGCATATACGTGAAGGTCCATTGTGGCGTAAAGTAAAGACAGAGGAGGGTTGGTCGGGCTCATCCCAGGCAGACGCTGCCCTCCCCACAGAGAAGCCCTGTAATTAGCGAGGCTAATGAAGAATAGAGCTGAGACTAATGTCCCGGCTGAACTCTGAGCTCTGCTGGCAGAAGGTGAGAGGGTGGACTTCAACTGAGCAGAACATGATCCTGTGCTAACACCATTAACCCTGACCCAGCGCTCCCCTCAGGCTTACATCTGCTGCAGGACTGGACCGGTACCAAATCTCAGTGGGCAGCAAGACTGACTACCTGGCTTTCACAGGTTATGAATGACCTAATAGGCCCCATTATCGCTAATTTATTCTCCTTCATTAACGTACGAAGCCAACCTTTAGGAGACACTATGTTATTAGCACCAGGCTGTGTTCCTTACACTCCTGCCGCTGACTTTAAAAATGTGATTCATACATGAACCCGAGGCATCCTCGAGAGTCCTCGCTTCATGTGTGCACAGTCTACATATTCCATCATTACAGAAACTGTTGTTGTCTGTTTGGCACAGCATGGGTCCTCGCACTGTGATTACATAGCAGAGGAAGACACCTGTCACATGGAGCTGTTACGAGCTGTTACGAGCTGTCAAGGCCAAGTACAGATTGGTTTGCAGCTCGTATGAATGCGCTGGAAGACAAAAAAAAAAATAAAAATGACAAGCCTAATCTTGGAGGGCATCGTTGTTTTTGTTTTTTTCGTCTGTGTGTAAAATCCCATTTTCAGAAACAAAACACTGTATAAACCAGCTCACAATCGCTCTGGTGGGGTTTTTGTGGAGCTGCACGGCGACGCTTTAATGTTGCCGCTTGATTTTGGAAAATGCCGAATGAAAGGATCGTTCCGTGGTGTGAATGCATCGCGGTGACAACGTGCGAGCGCTAACAAAGCAACATGACTGTCATCAGTCACCGCCGCGAATGCCAGGAACACTGATGTGTGTCAAGCTTCACGTGTGAACGCAGAAAAACACACATCAAACGCCGCAAAATAATGGACATCAGCTGGAGGAAGAGTAAAGAGAGACCGGTGGACATTACCTCAATATGTCAACAGTCTGTCAAAAAATGTTAAATATTACTTTTAAATGATAAATTATTATTGTAATATTACCATGAGATGTTCATGGTCCCCAGAGAGTGAATCCTGACGGCTGTCGTGATACTCGTCCTTAGATTTCAAATAGGTTTGCATTATGGAACAATGGCAAAATGTCAAATTTTGTATCTTCACCAAAAATGTTATGTTATTTAGCCTTTTACGAGGAAGTCACATCTCTTTTGCAGCTGATATCAAGTCACAAACAAACCAAATAATTGCTATATTATTGTCATAATTGTGAAAATGTGCTTTAAACTCTAACAATGGCTCTAAAACAAAGTTTAGCTTACAATTTGTTGAGATAGGATAAATCCTGTCCATGCTTTAAAGTGATTTATAATAATAATATTGGATTTAATAAGATTCAATAAGATTGTAAAGAAGTTATGTCAGACAGAGATATGAGATATGTGTATATCGATATCCAGTTCTTTTCTTTCTTTCTTTTTTTTGGCTGTTAGAGGGACAAATAAATCAATAAAATTATAAATAGAATAAACCGAGACAATAATAACCAACAATAATGAGAATTATTTATTTATGTGTATATACACTCAAAGACTAACAATATCAAATATTATGAATTCAAGTTCTGACATTAGATGTACATATGTAAAATTACATCATACATCATGTAAAAATCTACACAACTTCACACTAAAGATGACGTCTTGCTGTGTGTTTGATGTCGTCACATAGAGTGCTGTTCCGTTCGTGTACATTTATGGAGCAAATGAATGTATTGGTTTGTTGAAATGTGACACAAGGAAGTTCACAAATGCCAATCAAATGAGTCAAAGTCAGTGTGGGTGTGGTTACGTTCATCGTCAGTGAACATGGAGGATAAATGTCATCAAATATAGACGCCAGTATCAAACCTACGGAAACAATAACAACATGCTATCTGAACACTCACAAATGTAACAATATTATTAATAATAATAGACTTAATGAAATAAAAATGCATATAACTTTAAAAATAATGACTATATATGTAACTGTGGGCTGTATTTGACTGACCAAGTTGAGTAAAAGGACAGATAAATATTGTATAAATGAATTTATTGTGTAATGTGAGCAATCAAATTAATTACGGGGGTCCACAGCTGTTGGAGGCGAATAAGGCCATGAATTTTTCAGTGCTACCACTTCTCCCTAAGATTTTACAATAAATATTTCTGGAGGTCTTGGATGAATTTTTCATGGCTGAGTGGGGGAGATGAAAGGGAGAGTGAGGGATCCGGGGGACGGGAGCTCGACGCCGCTGCTGACACACCACAGAGCGCTGAATCGGCTCCAATCTTTATCAATGAGGCCCAACTCGGCACTATTGCTTTAATTAGCCTGCTTTGTCAAGCGTTCCGCTATCAATAAAGTGAGGCTGGGCCACACGTGCTCTGATAAAGGACCAGACGGTAGCAATATCGCAAAGTTCACCCTTGTTTTCATGCCCACGCCCACTTTGATGGAGGGAGATAATTCTAGACCGCTTCAAGCTCAGTGATATACTCCTGGTCATTTTAATCACAAACACCGCGGCTGTGTCAGGTGGAGCAGCATCGCCTTTAATTCAAGGCCGTATCATTTATTTATCTGTGATATCCTTGTACGAGACGAATCAATAAAACATCAGAACGGCCGTATGCATACTTCTGTATACCATACACCGTGAAGTGGTGATAAATGCCGTTGATTTGCATGCTACATAGCCTCAGCATGAGGCACAGACTGGATGAATAAATCAGAATTGTGCACAACTTCGTATGTTTCCCCTGATTTAGTATTCAGGGAGGATCCTGAGGTAACTAATTCAGGAGAGACATCTGTTTGGTGGGCAATACACCAGCGATATTCCACCTGGAATAGCATCCATAAACAGCATCCCTTCCTTCTCACCCGGTGCTACGACGCGCGGAGAACACAGGTGATGGTGAAGGTTTGTATGAGCACGATGTGATGGTTTTAACACCATCTTCTCCAGGTCCAACATAACAACACAGCTCATGATTGAGATAAAGAGTCTATATGTGAGATCGTTCATGCATGACTTAAAGAAAATGAGAACCTTCCTCAAACCTCCTGCCCGCCCACAAAATTCTGTAGATTGAATTGGAGTCTGTGAAAATCCGAATACGCCTCAGGTAAACATCAGAGGCAAACTTCCACCCACAAGCAGTGAGTAGCCAGCGAGTCGTAGCAGCAGCAAAACACACGCGCCAACAGAAACACAGCAAAAGCATGAAAAGCAAAGGAAAGTTTGATCACGTGCAGCCAAACACAAAGTCACTGTTTGTGTATATATATATATATATATATATATATATATATATACATATATACATATATATGTATATATATATATATATATATATACATATATACGTATATATATACATATATATGTATATATATATATATATATCATATATATATATGTATATATATATACATATATATACATATATATGTATATTTATATATATATATATATATATATATATCATATCTATACGTTTAATCAGTGTATATGTCTGCAGCGATCAGTAAATCAAACAGTAATTTACGAACATCTTAAGAAATCTAAAGATAAGATGTGAGTGATGTTCACAACATCTATTCAAATATGTTGTCCAAATTAAAGTAACTTATGTCTCACATTTTGCCAACTTGCATATTTAGATTATCCTAAACAATAAACAAACAATTATCTTTGTCTTCTGTCTTCTGCTGTCCTCCAGGACACAAACGTGGCAAGAAGCCAGTGATTATCCCAAAACATTAGTGAAGAAACACTTTTAATAATAGCTATTGTTCTTCTTCGTCCTCGGCTTCTCCCCTCAGGGGACGCCAAAGCGGATCATCTGCCAGATAGATGTACTTCTTGTTCAACGATAAAACAAAAAACTCGAGACACCAGAAACAAACACCAGACTCTCACGAGAACGGGTGAACGTCACCGAGTGATTAATGCTTATTCTGAGCCAGAATAATGAAATGAAGTGTCGGAAACTCATGCCATAAAACATAAAAACCAAACACTACGCTACACACTGAGCTCTTGGATGAAGCTGTTCTTCCAACATCGGTGGCTTTAGCGAAATTAGCAACTCTTGCTATGACAAACACTACTCCGCTAACGTCCAACAGTGACATGCACCTGTGCAGCATCAATGTGAAAGAAGGAGTTCTGTGTGCAGACGAGAGATGAGAAGCTATTTGAAAATCCTGTCATTGATCGTGATCCAGGGTTTTACACAACTGTCCAATACCAACACTGAGGTTGGGAAGAACTTGACTGAGCTGCGCAACACCTTGACCTCAATCTAATCCAATACCTTTGGGATGAATGGGAACGCCGGCTGCAAACCAGCCCTTAACACCGCAGCATCAGTGCCGGACTTGGCTAAAGCTCCAGGGTCCAACATCCATCAGGAAGCCTGAGAGCGGGACGAGCAGAGGCTGCACAAGCTGCACAAGCTGCACAAGCGCATTCATAACCACCACGTTCCTTTCTCCAAACACTCTCGACCACAGATTATGAGAACGCTGTCAATATGGTAATCTGTGCTCTCCTCGCAATGCTGCTGTTTTGTGATCTGATAATAGAAGGTAAAAGAGGATTACGATAACAGACAGCTCCGCCGAGCACCGATTGTTTCATTCTGTTATATTCACACCAATCAATGCGTTCACTTCAAAGCGATGGGAAATGCTCGCATCCAAAGGAGATTGATCAGTTCTAATACAAGTCATTAACATACAAGTTGTTAACAAGTGAGGCCTCTGTATGCTATCGAACAATCAAGAGAGTCATCGATGAAGCCAGTTTAAGACTTTTTAATGTCTTAAAACCTCGAGTACACTCTCGTTCACTCTTCATTTCCCTCTCACCAGGGCCGTAGCAAAGGGGGGGACAAACAGAGGGGCCCCCAAGCCTAGTTAGAGCTGTGCTGGACATTTTGTGGACATTTTTCGGAGCTCATGTCAGAAAATAGCTTAAGTTTTCAGAAATTAAATTCCATTTCTGCTTTTCGTAGCGTTAGCATAAGCCTTTATTATTTACTGTGGGCAAGGGCCTTGCTTTACACAGGGTTAGGGTTGCTAACTTTCACCACCATGTTTCTACGCAAATGAAGAAAAATTGCTATGCGTCAACCAATGAAGACAAAGGAGGCCAGTTTGCAGTCTCACCAATAGATGTCGCTAGTTCATACACGCTACACCTGTAAATGCTAACATATAAATGTGATCAGTACACACACACACACACACACACACATATACATACATATGTTGTATCTATTATCACTGCTGAATAATTGAAAATAATTAAATCCAAAATCATTTTGGATCATTTAGGCCCTCAATGTGTCCACAAATGAACATGATCATAAACATGATAATGAGATATTATATTTCAGTACATGTATTGTTTCCATATCTTTTCATGTGCATCAGGGGTCACATGAGCTTCAAGTCTGGTCAGGCGGAGGTCGCTCAAGTGAATAAACAGACCAACTGTTGAGTGAAGAAATGTGTGGAAAAACACGTAATTTCATAATAAACGAAAACGATAAAAAATAAAATAATAATAATAATAATAATTTTTGCAACGCAAATTTAATCTATAAACACCAAAAACAAGTGGGCTGCTTTAAGTTCATCAAAAAGTTGCATGAGTTCAAGAAAAGGATTCGACAGATTAAAAAATGTTTGCAGCCCAGTCTGAGGCTCACCTGCAATACCATTAATCGTCACCAGAGGGAAGCAGCCCACACTTTAGTCGGTACTGCCCTAATGAACAGCAAATTTATGGGTGAATGTTTTAAATTTTGGGTAAGTGTGAAGGTAATTTGGCATAGTATGACGGAGGGCCTCCCAGGACTGTTCTGCCCACGGCCCTCGAAGCTCCTTTCACACGCCTCTGCCTCTAGCTGTATTTTTCTTTTTCTGATTCTTCCAGTCTATCTCCTCACTCCACCTTCTATCCACTCACTCAACCTTTTAGCCACTTAGCTCAAAGCCTGTACTACCACGGCAGCATGAGACCACCAGTTTACTTTACTGATGATAAATTTATAAGACGAAAAGTATTCAACAAGCTCGTGAATAGCCGCGGCTCCCTTCAGCTGAGGCGGCGGCGGCGGCGTATCCTTTTCATCAACAGAAATAACCCTTCAAACACAGTGAAAGCATCATGCTTAGAGTAAAAGGCCATTTTAGCTGAGGAGGTAAAGGGGGGAGTGAGAGGGTGGACAAACCCTCACAGCCCCAAACCCCTCCCACCCACCCACCCACCGCTGCTTCCTGGACCACAACCAGTATGAACACACCCCCTCCTTCCAAAAAAAAAAAAAAAGGAGCTAAATCAAGGCTTTGAAAAACACACAGCATGTTTAATAATTCAAGCGTTGGTGGGTTTGAATAGCCTCTTTAGTGGAGAAATATACAGTCTCCTGATATAAGATCAGTCCCTCAGGGGGACCCCCCCGCCATCTCACTGCGCCGTGCCCTCTCCTAACTGCGGCACGAGCGGCTGCTTAAGATGCAACTACCTGCCTGATTATACCGAGCAGAAAGAAGCGGAATCCACGCCGACTTTTACTGACACTTTCAATCAGTCACTGTACGTTTAATTTGGGGGGTGGGAGGGGGGGAAACAAAACAAAATAAAAGTTGTGTGAACTTCTCGTACGACACACTGTGAGTCCGTGAATCATGTGCAAAGTTTTGCAGTGGAGCAATTATCGCAGTTGACTAGCATCTTTACTGGGGTTGTGGACGAACACAGGATTGTAAATATTTAACCATCTTCACACCCGACGCGCATTCATATTTCATCGGATTTCTTGCAGTTTATTCTCAAGTGTTGGACTGCATAATTATTTCAGTTTAGTCCTTTTTTTTTTCCACACAACCTATTACTTCCATAAATATGGGAATTTTGAGTTATAGCTCCTCAGAGGGCTAATTTAAGAAAAGCATGCATTAATTAATACAACCTAGATGGAGAAGGGGAGCAGTCCCTCAAGTAAGTAAGCTGTTGGCAGATATCAAGGATGATTTTCTTCTTCAAAGGAAATGGGGATGGATTTGAGAGGATGCGACGGTTGAATCGATACGCTCGGCTCCGGAGGTTGGCAGGTGCGCTTTTGCGTTGCACCTCTCAGTGTTTCTGTCATTCAGACCAAGAAGAGAAAACATCAGTGTGGTCGAGCCCGGAACTTTCCGAGTGTTCATTCCTATTTAATGTATATAAAAGAAATAAAAGCAGAGCTGCTGCTGCTGCTGCTGCTGCTGCCGCGCTCGCTCAGGTGCGTCTTTGTCTCCGACCACTTTGGTGTCGAGACGTTAAAACCTGCCGCTGTGTCGTCGCGTGTCCGATGTGTGCAATAATGAAATAAATATCAAACTCTTAAATATTTTAGTGCATTCTAGGAGTAAAGTGGAATTGTTTTTCTGACAGAGGTTGCCTCCCCTCCCCTCCCATCTCTCTCTCTCTCTCCCTCTCCTCACAAATGCATTGTGCGCACCGTGTCGGCCCAATCCATCACTCGGCGTCTGGCGGGAGAAAAAGCACTTTCCCAGGTTGGGTGTTTTTCAGTTCTGCCAGCGCTGCTGTTTCCACCGGCACCCGTGAGACCTCGCTGATGGACACTCTGGTCATCACTGGCAGGGAGCTTTGGGACTCTCTCTTCAACCTCCCTCCCTCCTCCCTCCCTGCTGCTCCACTCACCTCGTGTTTTCACCTGCACCTTCCTTTGTCCCATCAGTGTTGTGTTCTCTTTCTTGACAACGATGACCGCTGTCCCCGCCCGTGTCGTCCCTTGTAAAGTGGCTCCAGCCTCCGGGGACCATGAAGTCACACTCTGGTGTTTCAGGTGTGTGTGTGTTGGGAGACTTTAAGGATTACAGCAATTAAAACGGAATCGCTCTCAGCAGCAGGAGGTCGTACACTGTGTCATACAGCCAGTATGTCTGACTCGGAGTGGGTAAAATAGTCACTGATGGCTCCAGAAGTCCTCAGAAGTCTTCTGGTTCGCTCTTTCAGGCCAATCAGGAAGGAAGAATATATTTAATTACCACCAGGGGGCAATGTTTCAGTGAAAAAACATGGTTTCATGTGAAAATGACCTTGTCCTTGAGGGATTAATGCTTTCAATCCCTAGTTTAAACTCGTCTTTATTAGAATATGATGTCAGTTTTATAAATGGTGTTCACCTGTAGAGGAAAGTAGACGGTAAAGTATGGCACCAGTGTGTTCAACCTCTGGTTCTGGAGGAAAATCGTGCACTCCGACAGCAACTGGACTGATGTGTGTGTTGACATGTTTGACAGTGGAAACACATCAAACATGCTAACGCATATTAGCATAGTAGCATTGCCCAGATGTTCAGAAGCTGATGTGTGCTGTGTTTAAGAAGCCCTGGGACGTACACTGCACACTGGGCTGAAGTCGCTGCAGTGGTACAAACTCTAACTTACACAGAAGAATGAAAACAAATACAAAATCAAGCATGTGGGCCTAAACTCATGAAACTCATAAACTCATGAACTCATACTCAACCTTGACCCCAAACCCATGACATGGTCCTAGACTGAGACATGGACCCACCTCTCACCCTTCACTTATATTATTCTTTATTTGACAACTCCATGATTTAAAACTCTCCTGCACCAATGCAGTGCAGAAAGTTTGCTATTTTACAACACAGCACACAAGAGTTGCCTCTGCCTCCGTTAGCATGTTCAAATGTATTATTTTAGGAGTATTTTTAAGTGACACAAACTGGCAAAAACATGGATGTTTCTCAATGAACTTTGATTTGAAAATGTTGTCTCAGACTGAGATAAAGGGACCAAAATATTATAACGATAACATGGACTTGTTATGTTTTCATCTGCATGAGTTTTAGAGCTGAAACAACGACTTGATCGTCAACTGTTTTGATAATCGATTCACTGGTTTGAAGCTTTTTTCATGATTAAAACAAGATTTCCGCTTCTTAAATGTGAATATTTCCTTCATTTATTTGCTCCATAAAACAAAGAAGTCATTAAAACTGAATCATTTTTTTGTTTGTGGACAAAACAAGACGTTTGAGAACGTCATCATTTTCCAGGTTTGACGTTTTCTGACATTTTATGGACCAAACGATTAATCGATTATGAAAATAATCGTTAGGGGATTGGATTTGGACATTGAAAAATGTGTGCATGTGTGTGTATACATGTGTCATCTGGATCTGATCCAGATTACAGATTTGGCAGATGTGTTCAGATCAGGACGTCGGCGACATCTTCTCAGGTCAGGATGGATTTTGTCACGTTTATGTACGAAGGAAAAAGCCGGTGACGTTCTTTAGCAATCCAGGAAGTCTTCTGGTGTGTGCTCTCTGAGTGCTGTTGTTCTTCATGTCACTTCACGAAGGTCCCCTGGTTCTCCAAAAACTGTATGGGCCCCTGAAAATGTCCTGAAAATTCCATTTTCAAGTGAAGGTTAGCGTTTGGGTGAAGCTAGTACTGGTTTAAGTCTCCAGGAAATGAACGTGAGTGAATGTAATGTCCTCTGAAACCAGACTGTGTGTGTGTGTGTGTGTGTGAATGGTACAGTCAGGGAGAATCACACTCAGCTCCATTTTGCATCACATCCAGATGAAGTAGACAACACGGGGGGCTCCTGCGTGCACATGTATGTGCTCAGAACAATTACATAGAAATAAATCGGTTCAAATTACCGACGCCTGCTCCACTTTCCCTTTGACAAACCGAGATTTGATTTCCAAAAATGCTCGTCTCTTTCTACACAGAGGAGAAGCCAGCGGGGAGAGGGTGCAGTCGCTGGAGAGAGAAGTGGGCTGGAAGGCAAATCTAGGTGATGCGTATATATTCGCCGAGTGCCCCTGGGTCTTGCATGGGTAGGTAAGATCTGACAAAAGAGATCTGCACGGCAAAAAAAATCCTCCACTCTGCTAGAGCATGGGAAATTAAGCCCAGATAAAGATTCTCTCTTAAACACACTCCCCTCTCTCTCTTTACATCTCCCCTCTCCTCCGCAGTGGCAGGAGAAATTACCCATTGTAGCATTAGATAAACCCAAACAGCCAGTCTCCGTAAGACCTCCAGCTCCTCATGCAGTCCCAGCTTGGCGTCCCTCGGGTGTTTGTTCAAAAGGAAAACTCTGCACTGCCTCCGGGGGATGTTTAACTCATTGCAATGGCAAGTATTTAGAGAGAACTCAACAAGTTTGAGGCTGTCAGAGCCAGAATCCAACTGTCAGGCAGAATTATGTCTGATGTGAGGTAATGACCAATTGCATCACTTTGACAAACCCACCATCGATGAGAACTGGGGCAGGCGGCGATTGCGTTTGCACAAGTGGTTCGTTTGGATTTGAAACACTGCAGCTAAGTGCATTAAATGCTTCTGATTAACTGAGATTATAGCTGCTGCAGCAGGGATGCGGCTTCGGTTTTGATATGGAGCATAAATTGAGGAAGCGCAAACAGATTTTCCTCTCTTTTTTTTTTTGGAGTGGCTGATGAATAATTGAAAGTCAGCAGAGGGAACATCAATAAAAGTGGTAATGAAGCACATTTGTGTGAAATCCTCTCATTCTGAAAACTCCTCCAGCCGCGTGTAACATCTGCTGTTATGATGAAGATATGTAACCGCGTGTTTGTCGGTTACACATTAAACGCCATCGTTTCATGTACATTTAGAAAAGAATTCAAAATATCAACATTGATTATAAAATGCTCGCTCGCTAATTGTCACTTAAGATAATTGTAAAAAAAAAGGGAATTATACAGAAAATAAATGAATGTGTGTAAAATACATATATATATACATATATTTTAATGTATATACAGTATGTGTGTAATTTTTGTGAAAAATCTGTGATACAATTTTCTAAATTCACTGTATTAATGGATGTTAGAATGATGGTACATTATTACATGACACACTATGTAAAAAAGATTTATTGTTTATATGCCTTGACTTTTTATTCATTTATTTTGTGACTTCACATAAATCCCTTATGAAATATGGAGAATTTAAAAATACAAATTGCGCCCAACATGTGTGAATTGCATCTTAAATTGGTTTAGAGCACATGATCGGCCATCACACGTTGCATTGTGTGATAATAATAAATATGTCTTGAAGCTACATCATTTAAAATATTTCCTGACCCTATTCTGAACATGTGACCCCTGACCTGACCTCTGACCTTTGAGTACAGAGTCACATTTACAGCGTTAACACTGAAAACACAAATCTCTTCAAATCCTGATCGCTCATGTTTCAAAACTAAGGCTTTGCTGCCCCCTACCTTTGAGCCAGAGAATTAAAAAACTGAGGGGGAAAAAAACCTTGACAATTTAATTCATTTACAGTTAAATTGATTCCCTTTTTTTTTGTTTTGTTTTACATTATTCTGTCAACACACTCACACATACCCTGATGCCAAGGTTGAATGAGGAGGATGAATAATTGACTTTTAAATAAGGGACACAATCAATTTGATGTTTATTTTTATTTACAGGTCACTTTGTTTCACAGTGAAAGTGTTTCTTTTGTTCTGCCGTTTTCTTGTTTTTTTCCCTCCCTAACACACAGTCGTGGCATGTTGTTGTGTCCACCTGGAGTAGCGCTGACCTTCTACGTGGCAGCTGCCTATAGTTAAAGAAGTCCATTTTCAAGGCTGCTCTTGCTCAAATCAAAACTCCATTATAGATTTTACCTCCAGGGGAACCCAGGGCTCACAAGGTCCTTGGCAATTTTACCTGAGGAAGAAGCTAAAAGGATTTGAAAATCTCCCAGGACGGGCGAGGAGACACAGAGAGGAGAGAGTGAAAGAGGGTGGGATGTGCACCCCAGGACCCGAGCCCCTAATCTTCCTGTGCCAAGCAGGGAGCAAAGCAGAGCAAAAATGGAGATTTAGAGGATGGTTCAGTGGCACTGAACCCTGAGCATCAGGGCCTGGAGAAAAACAAGAGGTGTTTTCACAGTTTCAGCTTTCAATACATTTACAGGTGATGTAAGTCAAAGATATACAACAGCGACCTGCAGAATCAAAAGCACATATACATGCAGGACCTTCGCCGTAATTAATGCGGTGAAATGGCTCGTTGCAAGGATATTGGTGGCTCTCTCTTATATATATGTGTATATATATGGTTTCCTCCAGAACCAGAGGTTGAACATACATATATATGTGTATATATGTATATATTTATATATATGTGTGTATATATATGGTATGGATCAATAAGTGGGCGATGGTGGCTCGTTGGTGGAGCAAGTCGTCTTTCAGCTACAAGGTTGAGGGTTAATTTCCCGACTCAGGGCCACGTTGCTCCTGATGTGCCGTGCTGGCAGCATGAAAGAGATATGACAGAAATGTATGAATGGGTGAATGGCGAAACTGTGGTGTAAAGCAGCGATGAGTGGTTATCGAGACGAGAAAAGCGTTAAATAAATTCAAACTATTTACTGTTTAAAGTTAAATTAGCGTAAACACAAAAATAGCTCGGCAGAATTAGTCATTTTCATGTTGTTCAAACACTTCAAATTATATTTAATGTATTTTTTTTTTATCGTTTCTGGACACATTTTTCCCTCATGCATAACGTTGTAATTACCCAGCTATTACCTGGATATTACGTTGGGGTTACCATGTTATAACATCCTCTCTGTTCATGAAGACCAAACAGAAGCAGAAGAATAACATCTACACGCAGCTTTAGACGTGTTTATGAAAAGAGGGAGCAGCTCTGTCCTCACACCATCCTTAACTGTGTGTGTACTAACAAGACAGATGGAGGCCAAAGATGCAGACGGATCACATCAGGACATCTGTCACTTTGTGGCAACAGCCTCTATAATAAGTGACAAGGCTTCCTCACCCGTGGGGGCACAACACGGGGAGGGAGGGGGAGGTGGGGGATGTGGGTTAGTAGCAGTGTCTGGGAGCAATGGCCGAGCAGACTCATGTGGTGTCCCCTGCTTTTTTAAACAACTCGTCCCAATTACAGCCAATCACATGCAATCTGTGGCCTTGATGATGATGATGATGATGATACTGGGAAGGACACTTAATCATCATCATCATCATCATCATCCTCATTGTTGTGTGTGGAAGCTGACCGAAAACGAGTGACATCAACCAAAACGTTTTTACAGAAAAAAACTTTTTGTCTGTGTATCTTTGTGAGGACTGAAGAGGGACTTTTGGGGGATTAAGACCTGGTTATAGGGTTAGGGTTTAGAATTAAGTGTAGGTTAAAGGTGACATGGAATGCTTGAATCGCACATACATGTTAGTTATGGAGGTCTACTTACATATATTAACTTGTTTTTCATGGTTAAAAACCTCCTAGTCGCTGCAAATATCTCCTCACTGACGCTCTCGTCAGCCGCGCCGTTTCAGACCAAAACCACACCCCCAGAACGTGGACTGTGTTGTGGACTGTCCTGTGATTGGCCAGGTACCTGGAAGTGACACAGCTCCCCCCTCTGGCACGGTGGATGCTCTACACACAAACGCAGCGTTAATTGGAGCTTCCGGTCTATGTCACCTTTAAGGGTTAAGGGCAAGGGAGTGCATAAAGTCCATGAGTGTCCTCAGTAAGAAGCTGCACGAGAACATGTGTGTGTGTGTTTGTACTTGTATTTGTCATCCCTTTAGGACCTTTTCTGTCATAATCACTGACCTTATCAGGAGTCATGGAGACCAAAACCTGGTCCTAATGAGACATTTCTGAGGAACTAGTTAAGTTTAAGGATAAGATTTGAGTCAATGCAGTGTCCTTATCTGCACAAACTAGTGTGTGTGTGTGTGAGAGAAAAAGAGAGTGTGTGTGTGTGTGTGTGTGTGTGTGTGTGTAGTGTTCCTTTACATCAGGAGAGAATGATGCCCTACAGAAATAATTAAAACATAATTACAGCTCATCAACTGTGCAAGTGCTCACAAAGTGCTGTCGCTGAAGATCTGCTGCTGCTTTCCTCAGGGCATCACACACACACACACACACACACACACGCTCAAACACTTAGAGCTCAAATAAATTCTCACTGTATGTCTTGGTGCCAGAGAAAACCGCAAGAGTCAAAACCCTTGCCAAGATTTTTATTTATAAAATACTTTTCACACACAAAGGTGCAGCACAGAGACATAAAAAAAACAACAACGGGGACATTGAAAGAAACCAACACAAAATATAAAAGTGCAAAGATGAAGAAAAGGAGAATAAAATAGGTTAAAAGAGAAATGAAAGCATTCATTCATTCATTTAAAAAAAAAAAAAACACCGCAGAGACAAAACAGCAGTATAATATAAATGAACAAAACACTAAACAGATTAGGTTTAGATGCTGACATGACCTGATTTTGGGGTACCAGAGTAATGGTACGGTACTATCAGGCTCCGCCCACAGTCTATTCTCATACAGAACTTGACAAACAGGCACTAACAGAGCTGCTGGATGTCCTCCTTTGTTGTCTGTCAGTGTTTGTTGTTGTCACACCAGTGTGATGTCACACCAGGCCTAAGTAACCGTGCTGTTCTCAGTCCAAACACAAACCGTTCCAAACGCGCCAAAACTCCAACGACCTGGGGGCCAACAAACTTCTAGTCTGGCTCGGTGGGGGCCACAGGTTTGTTTAATCATATCACTACAGTAACAGTATTCAGAATATTATGTTACAACATTTTCAAAGTAGACGTGTTGTATAAATATTTATGACTCGAAATGAAAACAGAAGAAACACTGAATGTGTTGCATTTAATAATGTGATCTCATGTGATTTAATCACTATAAGAATATAAGTGTTTAAACCAACTGACAACGCCATTGTAACTTATAACAACCTAATAACCTAATAAAATCTATATCTCACTATCGACGTTTACGTGCACATTCCCCTGGTTATGATCAGACCAGCGCTGGCCTGTTTACATGTCCTGTCTTCATGACGCCCTGCAGCTGAACTACACGCTGCGTACACGCTATTTTTAGGTGAAGTTGCAGCTGTTTTTATCCTCTGTATGTGAATACAGAGGATAACAAATGTTATTGCAAACAGTTATCCGACTTCACCTCATACATGGCGGAAGACAAGAGCCTCATGGGGACATCCCTCGGACATCGCTTTTTTTAATGCATTTTAAAACAACATTCCAAATACCCAAGTAGTATCAAAAATATACTATTTGCAGCCACACCATGTATGAAAATAAAATACTAAAAATACCCCCCAGGCAGTTTTTTTAGACAACCTTTTTCATCTCTCCCTGGGAGCAACAGACATTCCATAATCAGTCAACAGATATAATATGCTGACCCCCTTTAGAGACATCCCAGTATGACCCAGGTAAGTAACTCAGGTTCAGGAAATTCTTTATTTACTTTCTTTCAGGATTACAACATACAAACTTTCACCAGTTCAACTCCCATACCTGTTCTCTTCCTGTCATCCGTCTCTCCTCACAGGCCACTGTCTGTCAATACTCTTCATTGGCAAGCATTAGCAAACATGTGGCATGCATATAATCTACTGTAAATACAGTGTCAATACAGTGGACAGCATGACCTTATCTGGGGTCTTTTCTCATGAAAAAGTAGCTTAAGCCTGCCCCACACTAGAGGGTTAATTGGCTAGATTTTAGTCCTGATCTTAGAATGCAGAATGGCTAAAGATCAGGATTTTAGTCCTGATCTTTAGCCATTCTGCATTCTAAAATCCAGAATTCACCCATAATTGTGGGTGAATTCCCCCCGACTGAACAGAGAGTGGGGGGCATGAACAGAGCCCTGCGATAACCAATGAGAGCAAGATGACTGGGAAACTGTTATGCACCGTCAGTTGTGTTAGTTAGTTTTAGTTCAGTGTCACTTCCTGTTTTATTTCACTATGCACTGTCAGTTGTGTTAGTTAGTTTTAGTTCAGTGTCACTTCCTGTTTCATTTCACTAAGCACCGTCAGTTGTGTTAGTTAGTTTTAGTTCAGTGTCACTTCCTGTTTCACTAAAAGTTGTGTTAGTTTTTTAGTTCAGTGTCACTTCCTGTTTTATTTCACTAAGCACCGTCAGTTGTGTTAGTTAGTTTTAGTTCAGTGTCACTTCCTGTTTTATTTAGCTAAGCACCGTCAGTTGTGTTAGTTAGTTTTAGTTCAGTGTCACTTCCTGTTTTATTTAGCTAAGCACCGTCAGTTGTGTTAGTTAGTTTTAGTTCAGTGTCACTTCCTGTTTTATTTCACTACACCGTCAGTTGTGTTAGTTAGTTTTAGTTCAGTGTCACTTCCTGTTTTATTTAGCTAAGTCAGTTGTGTTAGTTAGTTTTAGTTCAGTGTCACCTGTTTTATTTCACTAAGCACCGTCAGTTGTGTTAGTTAGTTTTAGTTCAGTGTCACTTCCTGTTTTATTTAGCTAAGCACCATCAGTTGTGTTAGTTAGTTTTAGTTCAGTGTCACTTCCTGTTTTATTTCACTAAGCACCGTCAGTTGTGTTAGTTTTTTAGTTCAGTGTCACTTCCTGTTTTATTTAGTTGTGTTAGTTAGTTTTAGTTCAGTACATGTCAGTTGTGTTAGTTAGTTTTAGTTCATTGTCACTTCCTGTTTTATTTAGCTTGTTTTTGTTTAGTTTTAGTTCAGTGTCACTCCTGTGTTGTTGTTAGTTTTAGTTCAGTGTCACTTCCTGTTTTATTTTTGTAAGCACCGTCAGTTGTGTTAGTTAGTTTTAGTTCAGTGTCATTTTTCAGTTGTGTTAGTTAGTTTTTCAGTGTCACTTCTGTTTTACAGTTTTAGTTCACTTCCTGTTTTAGTTGTGTTAGTTTTAGTTCAGTGTCACTTCCTGTTTTATGTTGTGTTACTTAGTTTTAGTTCAGTGTCACCTGTTTTATTTTGTACGCCAGTTGTGTTAGTTAGTTTTAGTTCAGTGTCACTTCCTGTTTTATTTAACAGTTGTGTTAGTTTTTAGTTCAGTGTCACTTCCTGTTTTATTTCGCTGTGCACCATCAGTTGTGTTAGTTAGTTTTAGTTCAGTGTCACTTCCTGTTTTATTTAGCTAAGCACCGTCAGTTGTGTTAGTTAGTTTTAGTTCAGTGTCACTTCCTGTTTTATTTAGCTAAGCACCATCAGTTGTGTTAGTTAGTTTTAGTTCAGTGTCACTTCCTGTTTTATTTAGCTTCAGTTGTGTTAGTTAGTTTTAGTTCAGTGTCACTTCCTGTTTTATTTAAGCTAGTCAGTTGTGTTAGTTAGTTTTAGTTCAGTGTCACTTCCTGTTTTATTTAGCTAAGCACCGTCAGTTGTGTTAGTTAGTTTTGTTCAGTGTCACCTGTTTTTTTTAGCTAAGCTCAGTTGTGTTAGTTAGTTTTAGTTCAGTGTCACTTCCTTTAGCTTTTAAGCTGTTTTAGTTCAGTGTCACTTCCTGTTTTATTTAGCTATCAGTTGTGTTAGTTAGTTTTAGTTCAGTGTCACTTCCTGTTTTATTTAGCTAAGCAAGTTAGTTTTAGTTCAGTGTCACTTCCTGGTTGTAGTTAGTTTTAGTTCAGTGTTTTTACACCATCAGTTGTGTTTAGTTAGTTTTAGTTCAGTGTCACTTCCTGTTTTATTTAGCTAAGCACTGTCAGTTGTGTTAGTTAGTTTTAGTTCAGTGTCACTTCCTGTTTTATTTAGCTAAGCACCGTCAGTTGTGTTAGTTAGTTTTAGTTCAGTGTCACTTCCTGTTTTATTTCGCTATGCACCGTCAAGAAGGCTGACAGTGTTTGGATAGCAATCTGATCTTGATGTGGACTCTGGAGACGCATGTTAAAACCAGGTCTAAAGAGGGTCTTAGTGTCTTAGTACTCATATGTTACCTCTTTTAGCTTAGCATTAGTTAGTGCAGTGCAGTTTCATGGTTTTTTTTTATGCACGTTATCACTGTAGCATTTAATGGTATTTTGTTTTTCAATTTCTCACAAAAAGAACATAAATAAAGTGTGATTTGTTTTGATGCTGTTGAATCAGTGTTTGCTGTTCTAGGCCTTATTATCCTTCATAAAAAAAAAAAAACACCTGCATTTGTTCAGGAATATGTTTCCTGCCAAGGACGACCTGGGCATCAGTGGAGGCTCAGAACGTACAGCAGGTCGTTAAAGCAATAACTCGGCTCCTCGGCTGACGTGTCAAACTGTAAAACTGAGACGCACAGACTGAGTCAGCCTCTTAGACTTGACAGCATGTGAGAGCCGCGTGTCCTCAGGTTACCGCGTGGGTCGATGACGGCCCGTTGCTTCTGTGGTGCTAAGTGTTTGTGATGAGAGCCGAGGCCACGGTTTGATCCCATGGAAGTAACGAAGGCGCTGTGTTTGTCTTCCTCCACCTGATGGCACACTCCTGACGAGGTCACTCGTCCTGTTTCTGCCTCTCGTGCTCTCTCTATTACTGTGCCTCCAGATTCATCACATCATGTTTGCCTCAAGGAACACTGGAGAGAAATTGAGTTTAACGTAAATAATTAATGCTAACTGCTAACACAGCATAAATACTACCAATATATGTTTATATATATGTATATACAAATGTTTATCAAATATTAAAATTATATTGTACACACAGCAGTTAATTAACAAATTCTCATCATTTTCTTAATTTGTATTTATATATATGTGTATACATATATACATATATGTATATATATATGAATACTTAGGGTATATATATATATATATATATATATACATATATATGTGTATATATGTATATATATGAATACTTAGGGTATATATATACATATATGTGTATACATATATATGTATATATATCAGGATCTAAAGCTGCTATAAAGTTATTTACAGTGACAATACATTGTAAATACACTGTTTATGGTCTGTATTACATGCATGACATACAGTTCAGATAAAACCTGGTTTTATTTTCTTTGACTTTTTGATGTTAAATGAAGGATATTTACGTATGTTAGAAACAATGGAAAGACTGGGCTGAAAATGTAAGAAGGAAGTGTCATTAAGTGACTTTCAAATATGATTAATTTAAAATATTTAGTGTATTTCACAAATTGATTCAAATGCAACTGCCTTCCAAACCAGGTAAACACATCACAGATACTTTATTACGATATGATGTGCTGTGTGTTGATGTTGGAGCTGTTCCCCCGAGGGAACCTCCCAAAGGGATCAATAAAGTCGTTTGTCTGTCTGTCTGTCTGTCTGATGTTATTTGGATTTCTTGTCTCATGTCACGATTTAGATATAATATCGATGTATTGCCCAACCCCACTCTTTAAATCTGATTTGTACATTTTCAACTTTACTTAAATGTCTCTAGAAAAGACATATTTGATATTTTGTATTAATAATATCATTATAATTCTCTAGTACTTAAAACCATTTCCTCTGAGACAAACTCCACCCAATGACTCATTTTGAAGAAGAAAAAAAAGCCAAGAAGTGGGCTGAGAGCTGAGTGAAGGAGGGAGCAGTGCAGAGAGAAAAAGGCAATGGCTGGTGTTTGACCAGAGAGGCAGTTATTACACAAATTCTTCATTTCAATCTATAATTTCAATAATTGACACTAAATTGTGAACATTTGCACCTGGATCAACAAATAACACAAGTAGATACACATATAAACTGGTTTACACCTGGGAAAAAGAGGTTTAGTATATTAAATATTATACTAAGCACGTTCAAGTAAGAATAACATATAGTATAAAAATAGTTGAGTGAAAAAATGTTAAATGAACAGACGCCATGATGTTGTTATGCCTCACAGCAGCAGCACAGATGACACGTGACACAATGTGTAATTACTATTTATATCCAGCAGAGGGCAACGGTATAAAGGAAACACGGCTTTACCTGTTGAGGACTTAATAAAAATGTATTACGACGTACAGTGAGATCACCTGACTACCCAAACATAATGTACATGAATGCATGAATATATTGTGTTAACCTCCTTGATTGACAAATTAAAGGTGTGAAGCAATAACATTTAATCACCATAGCAGATAGGAAATCATCCCAAATTATAAATACACCTGTATTTGATTGAGAGTTATATTCCTATATATTAAAATATAAGCTGTGTTTTTTACCTTTCTGCAAACTATTGCATTTGTACATTTTGTACAGGTCCTATTTTGAGACATGTTTTCATATGCTGTATATTTAAAGTGACACATCTGAGTTTGCTTTTAACTAATATCAGAGATCAATTGTGACAAGTGAACGCAAACATTGTAAGTGTTCAGAGAGAAATGACAGTCAATCATCTCTTCTACTATCATTGATTGTTGGCAGTGTTGTTAATTCAACCCAATGAGTGCAGTCATCATGGTTTCATGTTCTGTCCTGTTGACATTCTTCTTAGGGTGATACTGTGACTCTGACGTTTTCTGTTACCACGGCTTTGGAAACCGGTGAAGAAGTGTCTGGAGTCAGTGATGAGTTAAGTTTCAAGAATTTATTGAGAGAGAGGAAAACAGAGGCAACATCAGATTCTGACCCGTGCTGTCTGTGACATTAAAACATTAAAAGTGTGAGCCTTTAACTTAAAGTTGGCTATATTCATGGTTCAGTATTTAATCACAGAAAGATTTATTACAATTAGAAGTTTCCTTCACAGATACCGTTACCAGTTGTTGCCACTGGTTGGCGCTGTGGTGTCATGAGAGGTAGACTTTTGTATGTCACATTAGTTCATTTCTATGTCTATTACAGTAACTATGCCATAATTGTGTTAAATTAAATGAAGCAGCATTCATTAAAAATGCCAGAAAAGAAAATTATTAATAATTAAAAAGGGAGATTGAAACTCTTCCATATCTGTGTCCACACTTAGGAGGGAAAAGCATGTTTGTGAATGGAGTGCATAAATAATATTATAATAAATAATATACTTAATGTTTGATTTGTAATGAGAAGTGATGTGATGTGATCATTTAGCTCATTTAGCTTTCCACATCCATCAGATTTTAATGTTGTTTTTACTTTTTCTCATTTATTTAGTCTCTTTTTTTGCTTCTTTTGTACAGTAATTGGTTTTCTAAATGAGATTTTCTAACTAACTAATAACATAAAACGAGAAAAGTCTGTCAATTCTATGTTCTTCAAAAATATTTTTAATGAGATTTCAAATGATCGAGTATTACAGGCATCCAATCCAAACTGTGTCACTATTCAGAATATTTCAACATGTGACTATAAACAGAACTGGAGTGATTTGACCCCTAACGAATAGCTTTGAACGACTGTAGTGGTGTAGAAACGGCAATAATAACATTTATTTAACATAGATTACAAAAATGCTTCGCAGAGACAAGAGTAGATCAATTATAACGTACAGTTGTCAAAAAAACACGAAAAATAAAAATGGAAAATAATAAAAGTAACATTGTGACTTGTCTGTAAACAACAAACATTAACAAAAAATACATTAAAAAATAATGACAAAAGTGAAAGAAGTGTCATTCTTCATTTTAGTATTTAACATGAAGTTGAAATTTGTGCTTTTCCTAATCATTTTGACATTACACCAGAGAAATAGCACTGGTTTGAATAATGAAACAAACAATGCCAATGTCTCATCTGAATGAACCAACCATTTGTGCTGAGGTCAATCACTTGAAATTACAAATAGACTGAAGGTATACTGAATACAAAAGGTAAAAAATCTAAGGTGAGGGACTTGACAGCTACTGTGCACCTAGATGTTTAATTGTTAAGAAGCATAAAATAAATATTTGAACATGACACAAGCTATGATCATCTCTACAGTTCATCTCTAAACATTTCTACAGTGGTAACAACCTTACACTGTATGTGCTGTAAAACACTCACTATAGCCTCCTTTTCAGTAAAGTTGCCTCAGCTACATAAATAGTGGGATGTCATAACAGCAGCCAATAAATTCCACAAAGAACTCCTCGAAAGTACACTAAGTGTAACAATAGAGAACATCCAGAATTTTGTGTTTATTCTTCATGAAGGCTGCGGTCTGCATGGAAAATCAACACCATATTTCCCTATCATCACATAGAAGAGACAATACTCTGTCAACCAATCTATGGACTGCCTGTGTCTAGCGCCTCCCTTTAGGAGGTGCTTGGGACCCCAATGGAAGGATACCAAATACTGGGATGGTAAGTGGAAACGCAAATACTTGCACAACATACTACCAAAATTAACCTAACTGTACTGCTTGTGTAAAGTCTTGTGTAAACTCCTCAAAATGCATTCATCATTGGCAAATGCAAGTATTACAAGGCTGTACCCTGAACTACCACTATGGTGAAGTGGTCAACACGTCGGATATGACTATCGCCCGTCACTTAGACATTTGCAACCGTTAGTAAAAGAAACACCAGATTCCTGGTTGAGGCTCTCTTTGACCTCCATTGGAAGCGAGTCAAAGAGGTGATCCTCCACAATCAGACAGCTCCTGTGGAGGAGGCGGCACTGGCCGATCTGAGGCGGCAGACGATCCAGACAGTTTCCCTTCACTTCCAGGTGAGCCAGCTGTGAGAGTTGGCCAATTTTCTCAGGAATGACCAAGATACAGTTGTGGCTGAGGCATAAGGTCCTCAGTTTGGTGCACTTGAACAGCTGTTTGGGGACTACCTCAACTCTGTTGCCTGTAATGGCAAAATGTTGGAGATTCTGCAGGAAGCCAACCTCCAGTGGTATTACCACGATGGAGTTATGGCTAACATCCAGGTACCTCAGCTTTGGGAGTGAGAATAATGAAGAGGGTAGAGATTCAAGCTTGTTGTGTGAGAGATAGAGTGACTCAATGTTTTTGACGTGGCTAATCGACAATGGAATAGTGATGATCTTATTGTGCCAAAGTTTCAGGCATGTCAGTCTCTTGAGGTGCTGGAAGCTGATGACCTCCTCAATGGTACGGATATGGTTGGACTTCAGGTCGAGCTCCTGCAGGTTGTTCAGACTGAAGATAGCGTGAGGAATTCGCTCCAGCTCGCAATTATGAAGCTCCAGCTCTGCGAGGTTTGTCATTTTCTTCAAACTATTAAGCACTAGGAGCTTGGTCCCGTCATTATGAATGACCAGCTTGATCAGATGTGGGGACAGGTCTGTTATGTTCGTCGGTACTTTTGTGAGGTTGCTTTTGAGATGCAGAGTTTTTAGGTGCCTGAGATCTCGGAGAGATTCGAGTCCGATCATTTTGTTGTTTTCAGAATTCAAGTTGCCAACCAAGTACAGTTCCCTTAGATTTGCCAGTAGGTATACCCAGCTAGGAATCTCAGCGACATCCGTGAATTTGACATGAAGGCACCGCAGGTGATCACGAAGAAACATGAACGCAGTCTGCTCAACTTTGGCCGGACAGTGGTAGAAGTGAAGCTCCTGGAGGTTTATCATTTGTGAGATCTTAGCCGTAATCCTGGCCTCTGGGATTAATTCCAGTTTCAGGATTTCTAGATCAGTGAGCTCAAAGACAGCGTCAGGCACGCCAGACAGCATGAAGAGATGAAGTTCCAGCTTTTCTTGAGAGTTGCGTGTTACATGCTGCCGCAGCTTTTCATAAGTCCACTCTTGATTCAGGCTGATCTCTCGGAGTTTGTTTTCACTCACCTCGGAGAGAAAAACCCCAAAACGCTTTGAGTACAACTGGTCATACTGATCGACCATGTGGAGGAGGAACGCAAAGTCGTTCTTTACATCAGGGATGTCGCTGAAGCTGCTCTCCTCCCTGACTTTCTCAAATGAATACTCCTTCAGTGGTCGCCGAAAAAGCCAGAACAGTGTGTAAATGCAGATAAAGCCATAAACACATATGATCGTGATATAACTGACGAGGAGCTTCTTCAACATGAAAGCCATGTTGTGCGTACAGTGGAATTTAGTGTATCCAGTCAAATGCTTTATCTCGGGCACACAGACGTGATCGAAATCTATCGATGCAACGAACGTCATGGTGTAGCAAAGTATTAGAATGAACTTGACTGTTTTGATGACTGTCTGGATGGCATACAGTCTGTAGATCAAGTCACTGTCTTCCACATGGGCACGGAATTTCCGTACTTTTTCGAACAAGGCCTTTGCTTGCTCACCATCTTTCTTGTCCAGTATGGTCATAGAGGGAACTTCACTCACAAGCTTCTCCACTGAAAATGTCACCCCAGATTTGGTCAGCACCGGTGCGGACTGGTTGGGACTCCCTTCCTCGCTGCTTGTGGACAGGTGTTTCAGGAGCGAGGACGCCCCAGCTAGCCTCTGCTTGTTCTCCTCCGAGTCCTCACAGGCAGTTTCGGACAGCGCTTTTGTAGTCCAAGGTGATTCAAAACACTTTCCAAGTATGGAAACGAAATGTTCGATTTTGGAACTGGTCTTTGGGTACTTGAACCAGAAGTTGCTGCTGACCATCAGAACAATGGTGTGGATTAAAGCGAGGTATGGAAAATATTTGGAATACCAAGGAAGGGCAACATGGTAGCACATCTGGTTGACAAAAACATATTGCTGAAAATCTAGTTTGGTTCTGACACCTGTGGGCTGGGGCTGCCCGAAAGTAGCTGGCTGTGGGAAGTGAATGGTCGGTGCAACGTTTTCAGGAGGCTTTTTAGCCATGAGAGGAGCAGCTTGCTCTCCGATGGCATTTTCTTTGTTCCAGAAGCCATCTGCTGTTTCCACTGGTTCATGGCCCAAGAAATCTCCAGCACCCTCTGGCGTTTGTTCCAGAATGGGAAGACAAACCACTTGGTCTTTGGTTAACTGCATGGTCCCCGAAAATATGGCCAGCATCAGCATGACAATGCCAAGATAATCCATGAAGACATCCCACCATGGTTTCAGTATTCGATAAGTTGGCTGGATGTCGTTCAGCGATGCTACTTCTGTGAGGGTGAACATTCCTGCAACAGAGAGTGTCAATTATCACCATGTTGATGAAATGGTTTCCACACGGATTTGTCTGTTGTCCATACTGAGGCCTTGAACCGTGGGTTTGTGTGTGTACACAGTCAATGATACAGTATGTTGTCTGTCTGCAGTAAAGTACATTATATTTAGATGAATGGATATTTTTCCCAGCTGAGATTGGCACAGCTTCCCCCGCGACCCTCTGCTGGAGGATAAAGTGATGGATAATGGTTGAAGTGCTGTACCCATAAGCATGTAAAGTTATTTTTAAGGAAATAGTGACAGTTGAAGTTATTTGAAGTGTGTGTTTATTACATACTGACACACAGCCAGTGTTGTACCCCCAGCAGGGACACAAGGTTTGGTAAGTTGTGTTACTTTGGTGAATGCAAAGGAATGATCCAAGAGATATGGATCCAAGTATAAGAAATAAGAAACCTCATCAAGCTACACATAAAGAAAGCTGAATTATCCCTTTAATCGTAGGGAACGGCATTGTCTTTCTAAATGAGTACAAGTCAATGTGGTGTCATGAGTGAATAGCTCCTGTGTTACAGTATATGTCACCTCTTTAGGACCTTTTCTGGCCTTAACACTGACCTTGACAGGAGCAGCAGTCCTCATGGAGACCAAAACCTGGTCCGAAGAGCCTAATTTTTGAGGAACTGGTTAAGTTCCCAGATATGATTTGAACTGCGGTTGGGTTAAGGTTAGTTATTAACAATTAAGGTTAGGAATAAGGCTTTGGTTAGGCTGTACAAACAAATAGAAGTCAATGTAATGTTTTAAAATAATAGATGTGGCTCTTTGTGTGTGTGTGTGTGTGTATTTTGACAGTATGAAGGTCACTATTGTTAATGTGGCAGCAGCAGCAGCAGCAGCAGCAGGCTCAGACCGGCTCCAGCAGCAGCAAGGCGCATCCAAACACACAATACGGGAGGTGAGCGTGATGTCCATGAACGCAACACTTCAAACTACATGGTCATTGTTATAAAATCACAGCAGTCAAAATGAATATAAAGTACTACATTCACGAGCGACTTTAATGATTACTATGTGCCTTTATCCGCTAAGTATAGTCCTCTGACGTTATCAGAACACATCGCTGTGTTTCCAGGCTTTTGAGGACCTAGAGATGAGGACCAGCACTCAAACGCACCTTGAGGTGGACGGATCCGGTTAAGTGGAGGACAGCGGTACCGGACAAAGCCTCTTGTTACGCGCCATGTTTCGCTGCGGCGAGGACGCGCTCCATTCTTCTGACCCGTTCAAACGAGGGCCTGATGACTGGGCAGTAAAGAGCTTAGTGGCCACCCCCACCCCCGCTTCAGATGGTCCGCTCCTGTGGAGATGATGTAGAGCCGCGACGTGACGTCATTCACACGGTGTCATCCCCATGTTTCACAGGACGACACAGCTGCCGAGTCAAAACCAAACCAAACGGGACGTTGACCCACTAACGTTTGGGGCCGTCGTAAAAACGCAGAGTGGTGTCGTTTAAAGGGATAGTTCACATTTTTTCTTCAGTGACTGAGGGTGCTTTACAAAAACACATTCATTAAACCAAAGAATAGTTTCAAATAGGAAAAATAACATTATATATATTGTAAGATGTAGTGTCTATATGTATGTTACACTCATGCCACTGTCAAATAACTTAACACAAGGACAAATATGTCTGAAACATGTGAATTCTACTGCTCAAAAAGCAGTTTGACAGGGTATATTATTTTTGTCCGCGCTGCCGCTGTATACACAAACGCTCCCTCTGTCAGGTCTGATAGTAGTGTGTGAAAGAGCCTGTTTTACAGCATACAAATAATGTTAAATACTATCTGTTCATGAAGACCAGAGAGAGGCAGAACAATAATAATATATCAGTAACAACAAATAAAGTTACACACTGTAGCTTTACATACACATGAGACAAGTGGAAATAATCCCTGGGGCTCTCAACAGGCCTATAATTTAAAAAGGCTTTAATATTTCATGGCTCAGTTAGGGTATTAATAAAATGAGCGGTGTGGCACTAATGCAGTCTACCTGCTTCTCCACTTGTGCCAATACCTCAAGCTATAATAAACATCATGACTAAAGATCGTGACAGCTCCCATCAGTAAAGCAAAAACATGCATTTACTCCCAGATTAAAGTTGTTTGTACAAATCCCTTCCACCAACACTGCAGTCATTTAAAAGATTGGATAACAAAATGTCCAAATCAGCATCATATCTTTCAAAACTGACTTTTATTGTTATGCTTTTTGTTGTTGACACTCACTACTTTTTTATTTTTTTTCAAAGGTGCGTCATGCACGCACCATAAAAGCCTAATCGTCTTTGCAATAATCCTCACCAGCAAGCAGGTGACATTATCAGGCACACCTGCATATGTAGGCCAAAACTAGAAGACTGAATTCATTCTCCCTCTCATCCGTCTCAATTTAACACTATTATCAAATTGGTAGTTCATTATTACTCAGATTAAATAAATGGCATGTTTCTATTTTTGTTTCCTGCAGGATTTCGTTTTCA
This sequence comes from Solea senegalensis, assembly GCF_019176455.1. Taxonomy (NCBI): domain Eukaryota; kingdom Metazoa; phylum Chordata; class Actinopteri; order Pleuronectiformes; family Soleidae; genus Solea; species Solea senegalensis. The sequence continues at coordinate 24,517,092 of NC_058034.1, read as the reverse complement.
AAAGTTTTCAAAAAGTCCAACCTAAGAACTGACATCCACAAAAAGAAATCTGTCTTTATTGAGCAACAAAATAATGCTGTTTAAGAAAATACAATTTTAATACACTACACTCTTTGTTCGCATATTACAGGAACTGGAGAAAGACAGCATGGCATAGTCCTTTAAGTTTAATGCACTTAAATGGTATCTTTCTACAACACATATTTGTTTAGACAGGGTGTAGCATGTACTATTTTGCATTTCCCCTGCAGTTCACTTTATTAACAGTCTTTTGAAGAAAATAAAGCTTTATAAAGGCAACATAAAAACATATATTCAATGCATCATAACATGAGGTTTTCAGCTTTGATTTACATTCAGAAATACTGCACAATTTGTATGTGGCACTCAAAATTGTGCTATAGGTGCATTTTGGAAAATATGCTTATTTGCTTTCTTTCCAAAAAAGTATGATGAACACAGTGACACCGATTCCAATACCTGAAATTTGCTTCTAAGCCAAAATGCCTACCAACCTACACCAGTGTACACACAACCTATATGACCTATTTTAAAGGCCAATTTATACTCTGATGGATGAAATGGATCAATGCCACCGGAAATCGTGGGAGCAGTAAAGAGTCAATGGTCCAATCAGTCAGGAAAAAGGGTAAAGAAACAACTGTAAAACATACTTGCTGCCAGAAAACAGAGAGTGACAGCCAGGAGCTCGGCTTCACTCACTGACCAATACAATAATGCTCACTATGTTTGTTGATGCCTGCAACTTGGTACTCGGCACTGCCATCGAGAGGAAGCATTGGGTAAATGTCCACACCGACACAAAAGATACACAGAGGTATGTAGGGTAGTGAGGGAGATAATGTCTGGAATGTAAGAAAATTGAGTATAAATGTAAAGCTGTATAGGAATGATTACTGATTTAATTACCTCATTCGTTTTTAACCATTTGAAAAACAAATGCAAACAAAAAATATAGTTATCCAAATTTCCAGTCATACTAAAGAATGTGTTACCATTTTACTTACAAAAAAAGGCTGACATGCTAGCTAACAATGGTTATCGCTCCACTATGATAAATTACATTTATGCTGTACAACTGCTGTATTGGAGCTGTGAATAAGAAATAATGTCTAGCTTTATCTGATATATACTTTGAAGATGTGGAACAGGATTCACATGTGAAATGTGACACATTTCTTATACTGGGATCCATATTGGAACATCTCCTTTTTGTGTTTATAACAAAACGATCAAATTAAGACAATAAAATGTAACACTCCCCATCATCAGACTGCCTCTGACCCTAATCCTTACCTTCTGGGTGTCACGGAACATTTAACATAGAAATGTGGATTTTTACTAATGCTATATTTCCCAAAATGCCAAAAAAAACATTCCTTAAAGGATTCATGGATGGATAACGTGTCAAAAGCTAATAACAGAACTAGCATATCTGTAGCAGCATTATGTGACAACATACAAATAAATAATGTATCCATCCATCCATCGAGGAATCTTTTAAACAGTTGTGTAATACTTCATGGTTCAGACCTCATACAAAAGTCGGGCTGGGAACTCGTGGACAGAGCGAACAGCAGGCACTGCGGCTACAATGAAGTGTCTCACTCCGCCTTCATTTGGTCCCTGATATCTGAAGGCAAAGTTTCAAACAGTGCGTCTTCCACTATAAGGCCACTGCGCTTCAAAGCACGACAGTACCCGAGCTCCTGCGGCAGGAACTCAAAGTGGTTGCATTTGAGCTCCAGATATGTCAGCAGAGCTAGGTAGGAAATTTTTGGTGAGATTATGGACAGCGAGTTCTTCCCAAGCTTTAGCGTTTTGAGCTTCTTGCAAAAGAAGAGCTCATCCGGTAGGTTTTCGATTTTGTTACACGTGACAGAAAAATACTGCAGACTCTGGAGGACTCCAATTTCTGGAGGGATGAATCGGATGTCATTGTTGGACAGGTCCAAGTACCGCAGCTTGTTGCAGAGGAACAAGTGCGAAGGCAAAATCTCAATCTTGTTGTAGCTGAAGTAGAGGCGCTCGAGGCTGCCAAGCTTTTTGATATGCTCTGGGATGTACATGATGCTGTTGTACCAAAGTTTAAGGCAAGTGAGCTTTCGAAGGTGCTGGAAACTGATAATCTCCTCTATTGACCGAATGTTGTTCTCTTTCAGATCGAGCTCTTGGAGATTTGTGAGGCTGAAGACTGCATGCGGGATGCGTTCCAGATCGCAGCGCACTAACTCCAGCTCGAGCAGATTGGGGATCTTTTTTAGATTGTTGAGCATCACGAGTTTAGTGCCATCATTGTGCAAGTACAGCCGCTGCAGATGGCTGGAAACATCCACTATCGACTGAGGTATCTTGGTCAAATTACTTTTCAGGGAAAGTGTTTTCAAACATTTCATCTCCCGCAGTGACTCGAGAACGATATTCTTCGAGGCATCGGGGCTGAGGGATCCAGTGAGAGCGAGCTCCTCCAAGTTGCGCAGGCCATACAACCAGTTTGGAAGCTCCCTGTTATCATCGAACTTCACGCGAAGCACTTTCAGGTTCTCTTTGAGGAAGGAGGTAGCTGTTGTGTGCAACTTTAAAGAGCATTGGTAAAGAGACAGCTCCTGCAGGTCTTCCAGCTGAGAGATGGAGGCAGGTACGGTGACATTGTTGATCATTTCGAGCTTGAGTGACTGCAGCTCTGTCAACTCAAAGACAGTGTCAGGTAACCCAGGAAGCATGAAGAGCTGAAGTTCTAGTCTGTTATTGGCGTTAGTCTGGAGTCTCAGGCGCAGCTTCTCTGCAGTCCACTCATGGTTGAGGTTGAGCTGTTTGAGCTTGTTCTCGCTGACCTCCGACAAAAAAACTGCAAACCTTTTGGAATACAGCGGGTCATACTGGTCAATCATATGTAGCATGAAGGCAAAGTCATTTTTGACATCCGGGATGTCGTTGATGCCCGTTTCCTGCCGCACATACTCAAAGGAGTATTCTTTCAGTGAGCGGTAAAACAGCCAGTAGGAGGTGTAAAGGCTTGTTAATCCATACACAGCCACTAAACACAGGTAACAGTAGGACAGCTTAGAAAACAGATGGGCCATAGTGTGATTACACTCAAACTCTTTGTAGCCTGTCATGTCCTGGATCTCCACCTCACAGTGTACTCTGTTCCGCACCTTATTCACTAACGAGCTATTATAGGCAATGATTAGTAGGAATTTAAACACCTTGACGACCGTTTGCCGAACATACATCAGGTAGAGAATGTCCCCTTCTTCAACATGCAGACGGAACTTCTTCACCTTTTCAAAAAGAGCTTTGGCTTGTTCGCCCTCTTTTTTATCAAGGACACTTGCGGATGGTTTTTCAACGACAATCTTCTCTGGGATTGAGCGGAGCGACTGTGTCTTCTCTACACTTCCTTCTCCAGGACACACTGTGATGTTGGACTTAAAGGCGCTGGTCTTCTTACTGTCCTTTTCTTCCGGATTTTCTCCGGACACTTCCGACAAAGCTCGCGTGGTCCAGGGAGAGTCAAAGCACTTGCCAAGCATGGAGATAAAGTGTTCTATTTTTGAGCTGGAGCCAGGGAATTTGAACCAGAAGTTGCTGCACACCATTAATACCACAGTGTGTATGAGAACCAAATAGGGAAAATACTTGGCATACCAGTGTAGAGCCTTCTCATAACACATCTGATTGATGAAACTGTACTGCTGAAGATCCAGGTCCGTCTTCAGGCCTGTCATCTCTTTCGGTACAGCTGAAATGTTGGATTGCAGGTGCAACAGTGACTTCACCTCCACTTCGCTTGCGTTGTCAGAGGGCGATGCCGTTCTCTGCGGAAGGCATATGATTTTGTCTTGCATCACCTAACAGACGAAACAGAGAAAAAGAGAGAATCAGAGACAGCACGGCCCCTCTGCCTCGCTACCACTTTGTGTCAATGGCCACTTGTGTGCTGCACCTGGAAAATGTCCTCCATTACAGATCACCCTCATAAAACCTATAGCTTACTGTGATTTATGACCAGTCACTTTCTACAGTTACATTTTTTCCACATGACCAAAAATAGATTTCCAAGGGTGTGACTTTGTCCCAAAGGATATGAACCAAACAGTAATGTGCAAACAATGTTCTGCAAAAGAAATTGTGCATGTGCACATTGAATCTTAGTGTTTGATGCTGATGTGTTCATATTTATCAAACCCCAAACCCTTCGTAGCTCCCTTCTTGTGCATTGACAGAGAAGTCTAGAAATGGCACTTGCAGTGAAGGTCATGCAAAATGCTAACTTGCTCGCTGCATGTAAACAAAGTTATTACAGTAAACAATGTATTAAGTCTCTAATTTAAACCGATTCATTAGAATAAACCAGTGGCATATATGTAAACCAGCAGAACACAGATCTCAAGTTGACGTCAGTAAACAGCGAGAGCCTTTGTTTACATTTTCTGTAAATAATGGCAACAGGAAACTGTGTGCACGATGATGAGCTGCCCATTACTCAACTCTCAACCTTTTATACAACAACATGAGCTGACACCAAGTGCAGAGAAAGCCTGTGTTTACAGCTGCACTCTAATATCAATGAGTATATATTGTATAGTCAATGACATATTAAATACATCTTATTTATGATTACTTTGTATCTTTTTAATCCTGTTTTAAGAGACTGTCCTAGTACAATTTATTTTAAGTCAATTTTCTGTCTTTTATCTCTTTCTTTTTTAAAACTAACCCTTTAAATTGATACATAGAGTTGAATAAATGTTTAAGGTGTTTGTTGGTCTGATATTTTGCGTATTATGTCTGTTTCTTTCATCTTGATTGTATCCAGTCTTAATTAATGTTGCCTATGCGTTCTGAGAAGTTTTTCCTCTGAGTATTTGCATCCCAGTTACACAATTTTACAGCAAGTAAACAGAATCTGAAAATGTAGTTGTTGTTTTTTTGGTTAATGTTTTCGACAATAGTGCGTTTTCCTTTACTTTTGTTGACAAGTTTCGCCGTGTATCTCAGAACTGTCACCTGATGTTAGGCGGTGACATGCCTTATCAGCTGATGTCAGATTTGACAGGTCGATCACGCCTCCTGCTGTCCGGTTGCCCCCCCCCAGGACAGGTGTGTGACAGCATAAACGTTCCCTCATCCCGGTTCATTGTCCTGTGCACACACGTTTCCTTATTTCCACTGCCTCCATGGTATCGGTTTTCTCTCTCTGGCCTCTTGTCGTTTGCGGTGATCTGAAATGTCAGACTTTTCCTGGGATGCCTTCTCTTTTTCCGATCTTGTGCGTCTCTTTTCTGTTTCTTCGTCACATTCTTTCTGTTCTATTCCGCGTGGGCGTGGCGCGATCGACCCGTCAAATCTGACAGGAAGATGACGCCTCCGAACATCAGCTGATAAGGCACGTCACCACCTAACATCAGGTGACAGATCTGAGGAAGGCGGAAGGTGCACGCCGAAACTTGTTAACAAAGGTAAAGGAAAACTTACTACTGTCTAGAAAATGAAACAAAAGTTCAATCAGAAGACATGACAATCACAATATAGAATCTGATAATGCATGACTGAATTAGTCTCATAACAATACTGGAGTATACTGCCAGTATCCTGAGAACATTTTGCACCTGGCAGACTATTAAATCTTCATTTCACTGTAAATACTTACATTTTCAGAGTTCTCCACGCAACATTATAACCCACGTCATATAAAACCTGTAATGTTTTTAAAAAATAACAGTATCATCTGTTTATTACTTTGCTGCAATGTTGTTGGAGTGGTTTCACCCACTGGTTCCAGCACTTTGTGTACATCTGTGATGAAATCCTGTGACACCAGTGCAGCTGTGCTGCAGCACATTTGCAGATTAAAGTGCAAAGTCAGGTCTGCATAAATCTCTGAGGAGCTGATTTACAGACTATGACTTTCTTTGTGTTTCTCCCACCTGCAGGCATTGATGTGCCGGACAATAAAATAATGACATAACGTTGATGACATATTTAACAATCTGGACTACAAATTAATTTGCAAATTTTATTTACTGTCTACACGATCATAATAAATCATTTCATTTCCCGCACTCACACAAAAAGCCCTCAGAGCAGCCAGTTCCTCTCAGGTAGAGAAGTCAAACGCTCGGTCACGCCATTCTGGAATCTTGTGTTTACGTAGAGGGGCAGGGCGAGTAAATGTTTCCACTGGTAAACTCCTGATGGGCTGAATGCTTCCTTTGGTGCACACAGTGCAGACTGTAAAAGCAGGGAATGAGTGTTTTTGAGCTGGTGCCAATGCAGAGCGCTGTAATGTTCCATCTTAGAGCTGGTTCTAGTGGATTCAAGTGCTCATTGCTAATAAAAACAGAACTGTAGGGTAACTCCTTTCATGTCATGAACATGTTCAAAGTCATTAGCACTTGACACTTCACTTACATGAGATGCACTTAAGTAGAAACACCAGGGTGAGGCATTGTTACTGACCTGAAGAGTGCATCCGAACACACCGATCATGAGCATGATGACGGACAGGTAGTCAGTGAACACATCCCACCATGGCTTGAGGACTCTGAACGCTGGCTGCTGTTCAGAGAACTGCCGGAACTCCATCACAGGAATCATGATGCCTGAGACAAAAGAAGCTCACGTGAGCGACCTTCAGTCAGTGCAACAACATGTGTTCATGTTATTCCTGTCCCACCGGCATTGTCGTTCACCCTCCATTGTTCATGCAGGTCCCTCTACGTTTAGTTTGTCCAGTTCTTTGGTTTTCTGTACATACCATCACAAACAAATCACATTTCTGAACTATAACAGTAAGTGAAGAAAACCTTCTTAGCATCAGCGTGTTTTTGAGAGTGCTTCACTAAAATACTGAACCTTAGTGTACATTATGTTAAATAACACTACTACTACTTTCTGTTTTTAATTTACATTTTTAGCAACTGTATGTTATTAATGTAACACACCAATAATTTGTTGCTTCTCGTTGCTGCTTCATTCTTAAAAATTGAAAAAGGTCTTCATATAATTGTTCAAATGGCTGATGAATGGAGACACCTGTGCTGCGTCCTTTAGCTTCAGTGTTAGCGGCTGCTGTTTCATACTCTTTGAATACACGATGAAGATTTGTTGTGTTTATCCAGACTCTGAACGCTGCATATGAGCGCAGCACTGAGGGTAACACCTGAGGCTGGTTTCCTGTTGTTTGGCCGCAGTGTAGTGCCCCCTAGCGGCATTGCAATGTCATTGCATTATCTGATCATTTATCCGGTCAAATTTCATGATCGAAGCAATTTATCGGGCCCCATAATTCTCTGTTGATGAATGTAATGAAATGTGTTGCTTATAAACACAATAGCATGCTGAGCTAAGCTAAATAGTGTAGTAGTATCTGTACAAATGAAATGTTTCATGTCGCCATGCTTGTGACCATGTTATGCTAAGCTTACATACATGCAGGTAAGCATTTGAATATAGCATTATCATGTTCATGGCAGCCGTGGCCAAGTGGAAAGGGAACTTGACTTGTAACCGGAGGGTCGCTGGTTCAAATCCCCTCCCGGCCAAAAAGGGCTGGGGGCTGAAACTGGATCAAACCACATATCTGTCATTCACTGCTTTAAAAACCATGAAATATTATACAGTAATATACAGGATTTCTCTCTATCTGTTATAAAATGATTACCACAGATATTTCTGATATCTGTCTGATCTGACCAAAGATTGACCTCAGTGTAATTCAAAATTAAAAATACTCATGAGTGTTGTTGTAAACACACACACACACACATCGTATAATGAATTATCTACAATGTACAGTATTTTATGGTGAGCTCCACTGTGCTGCTGTGAGATAGGTGCTGTCAAGTGAATGCGTCTGTCCATTATTCATGCTTTGAGCTGTAAAATGATGTAGAAGCCTCGAGGCTTTTATACGCATCTCATTTTTGATCATTCAATTCACAAAAGGTCTTCACTGATTCTCCCCGGTGACAGCAGGAACAATGGAGAGAAGACATTCAAGAGATGTTTGCACTCAACGCTCCACTAACGGCCCCCTTTAAAGAGTACTTTATATATTAAAGTAAAGAAATACCACCACAACAACAGCATCAATGATATACTAGGGTATATTATTGACGCTGTTGTTGTGGTGGTATTTAGGGTATTTATGCTGTGACATTCTCAGACCTTACTGAGAATAGCTTTCATTACGGAACTTCAAGAAGAAAGAATTGGGTTTGGTTTCACAGCTTTACTTAAAGTAAAGTACTTAACAATTACTTCAGTCTACTGTATTGATATTTGACAGGTAGCGTGTCTAGTGGCGGTGAGGATTTACATGGTAATCACACGCAGCAACATCAGATAATCAGTGTATCTAATGTTTGCTGTGGTTTTTGTACATTTGATGAGTTAAACTGCAGCATAAACATAGTAAATATGCTAAACATGCACATTAGAGTTCTTGAATGCAGCTTTTTTTGGCTAACTTTTGGCAAAGTCCATGTCCCTTGCTGCCATCAGAATTCCCCATCCTCGCAGCGCTTGCGTCCATCCAACTTCTCAACTGGAACACGGTGAACTTGGGGATGACGTAACTCCCAGTTCCGAGTTCCGATGTAAATGGAACGCAGCATTGGGATACTTGAAACACTTCCCCTAGATACTACTATACCAGATAAACAATTTTCAGGGATTTACATTTCCTCTACGACTGTATATTAAGATCTGGCAGATGTAGTTTCTAATAACGTTGAAGACTGACGTGGAAAACACATACAGCAAGACCCTCACTATTTCACATCATGAACGTTTTTGGAGAAGGGCCGGAGGATTTATTCACGTACAAACGGTCTCTTTGTGGAGTTCTGGCTCCTGATTGGTTAAAGTGTTGTGGTTTACGGGAAAAGTTACTTCCAGACTTACTGTCAAAACAAACCCTGAGACTGAGAGGCCTATGTAGCTCAGCATACACTCTCAATGAGTGACATTCACTTGCTAAGTATTTTATCTTAGGTACAAATATGTTGACAGCAGCTTTAAAATGATGTAATATTATGTTGTTGTTTTTAATGATGGGGTTTCATTATTATTCTCATAACAAATGCTATGAAACCTCCATCCTCAAGAGGTTTGGAACATATTGCAGACAAGATCGATCCCTTGACTAGTTGATTATTCTTATACTGTGGTAGTTAATTTAATTAGTGTAAATAAAGGGCATGAATCCTGAGGGACAATGAGCAACTTCTGTTTAAATTTGTTTTTAATTGCTGTGGCAACAAAATAATCATTGCATTGTTTTGTATCATCAGTTCAAAGAGACAACGTGTGTGTTCCTTGTGATTCCAGTTATATGTCGCAGTATTCCGAGCCATTGTGTCACAACAGACATTCCTACCCATACTTTATTGGGTGCATGCTAGTCTCTGTTGTTGTTGTTTTCCAATACACAAAATAAATACAGATATTATACATAATAATGTATCATTGTTACATATTATTATTTCAGCTTTGAGGTTGTGCCACCACAAAGACAGGAACTCATGACACAGACACACAACTGAAGAAAACAATATCAAGACTTCCTGTCATGAAAAGGAATTCTATTTTCCCATAGTGCAACTCTTTGATGAATCAATTAACATCCTTCCTGCCTCCTGCACATCAACTTCTGTCAACGACACTGAAACTCTAACAGCTACAAATAGTAACAATAACAGTGAGCAGTGAGACAATTGTTCAGTTTAAGTTTGGGGAAAGTCAGTATGAGTGAGAATCACAGTTAGTAATGTGTTCTTAGGAAAATCACTGTCTCCAGTGGATGAGTCAGCCACTGATTTGGGCTGACCAGGCCATATCCTCGTCCCTTCCTGACAGGAAATGTGTCTGAACCCAAGATATCCAAAAACAGACATGTTTGGAACACACCCAGAGCCGCAGGCTCAACACAACAACAACTCCTAACTATCATGGAAGAAGAAGAAAACACACTTATCTGACCGCAATGCGGGGAAACAACACACACACACGTAGTTGTATGTTTGAGGTGCAGTACTTTAGACTTTATAGTGAAAGAGCAGTGAGAGGACCTGAGATTGACACAGTGATTCCGTCACACCAATCATCAATAAATCAATCGATCAGAAACACGAGGCGCACGTGCGCAAAGTAACGCGCATTCACAATGACACACACGCGCAACATTCCAGGTGAAGTAACGGCGATGTGAGTGTGAACAGTGGCTGTTATTCACATTTCCCCCTGCGTTACTACAGCGTCTTATGTTTATGATGATAACAGCAGTAATAATAATAATAATAATAATAATAATAATAATAATGATAATATATGTGATGTTTTACCTTCCGTCAGAGAAGATCAGGGCTGGAGATCCTCTGAGCTCGTCTTTCACGCGCTGGGAGGTTTCGGATCATGATGTGCGCGCCGTCCACCTCCTCGCCTCTCCTCTCCTTTCCTCCCCTCCCTCCTCTCCTCCCCCTCTCTCCGCGTGCCAACCTTCCTATATCCTCTGCCTGACCATGCAGGGGCGTGCACAGCTGAAGAAACACAAGACTTCACTGTGTGTGTGTGTGTGTGTAGGCTTTGAGTACAAATTTGGATTCAAAGTCATGTTGGTGAGGACATTTTGTCTGGTCCTCACAACTTTAAAGAGCTTTTTTGCAGGTTAAGACTTGATTTTAGGGTTAGATGAAGACTTGGGTTCATGTCAGGGTTAGGATTAGGCAACTCGTTGAGATGGTTAAGGTTAGGGTAAAGGCCCATCATTGTGCACGTCTCAGGCAAGCTTACCACAACAGACGAAACCGAGCAATTCCACTGGAAATTATCTGGAAGTTTAGAGTCAATAATCAGTCAGAAAAACATCATGAAGCGGTTTGGTTTGGTACAGTTTGGAACGGTAAAACCCTGAGTCAGGCTTGCGTTTCGACCGAGAACAGTACCTTTACTTGGTGGGGGGAGGCTGTGCCCGATGGCCGCGTAACATCAAACTGGTTTGATAACCTTGAACAAGGGCATTAATTCTTAAGGTTTATTCCAGCCAAATACTAACGAGAACAATTAGCTCATCGGGTAAAATATAGATGGAATCATATAGGCTTATGAAATTTGCTAGATCTCAACTAGCTATTTAAACTGTTGTAGAGAGGAAAGACTCATGTGTTTCTTTTATATAATCATGACTTTGGCAGTCCAAGTTATCTGGCTTTTTTTATTTCACAGTCACACATAAAAAACAAATCATGTAATAGACCTTGGGTCTGGCAAATAAAACCCTGAACATTGGGAGTGATGCTGCTGCAGCACAGAGCCCCAGGCATTCTACAAATGCACAGCCTATAGGCAAAGAAAGGTAATGTCATTATTTTCTAGTGCGTTGTGTGTGGGAAATTGTCACTTAACAGTTACAATCAAGCAACTGTTCCTTATACAAACATTGTTCCTTGACTCTCCATGCACTGGATGATAGTAGGTGAGATAGCGTCTGAAACCTTGACTGTAATTTTACATTTATTACGTTATATACCAGTTGCATTCGATCCATACTCACATTTAAGATAAATATACAATAAATGTATAAAGAAAGAGAAACACAAATATTAAATATATTAAAGGTCCAAATTATCCCTGACTGACATATCACTCTCTCAACAAATCATCAATTCTGGTTTGGTCAAAGTAAACACTTAATTCACTAAATTAACAAAAACAAACACTTATAACCTAAATGACTACTTCTTTAACAGAATTAGGTGGCTTTAGCAAGTGTGTCATGGTGGCTTTTTTTTTATTAAAACAATAGAAAACATCCTACTTAACAACAAAATAGTGTAAGCACACTTAGAATAGCTAACATAAACTTCCCCGTGTAATTCAAGCATTCAAAATTTAAGTTAATTTGACATTCAGTGGTACGGTCACATTGAATTGAATGAAGCGTTGTCTTCTGCGTTCAACTGATGGCGCTTTTAAGAAAAGCTGCCTGGTCTGTCTGTCGTTTACTCTGTGCCCAAACGTAAGGGTGCCAAAGAACAGTTGGGGCCAGTTATTTTGCTACTGTTCAAAATGGAAACAGAAAATAATACATAATACAATACTGCTTGTGTTTCCGCTAACGCTGATGTGGACCGAAAACAGCTGGAGTGCACCACACTTGTGTTTCACTCAACAATAAACCAGAAAAAGTGAATGAGGGCTGTGGAGCATTTAGTGGAATTGTACTTTAGAATAGGTTTCACAAACATCACAAGTATCAGGACATAAAAAATGAATTGTAAATTTTTTTTTCTCAATGTGGCCCTAATATACTGTCGTACTCCTCCAGATGTGGTGTGTGTGTGTGTGTGTGTGGGTAAAATGTAAAATGAACATCACAGATGGTCAGTGCTGCATTCACTTACACACTCCTCCATTGCTAGTACATTCATGTGTTTTTTTTTGTTGTTTTTTTTAAAACTTACTCTGGAAAATAATTATAATAAAAGATATGTTAATGATATTGTCTTATCATTCACGGCAACAGGGACACATTTTATTTCAGTCTGTTAAAATCAGTGCTATCCCACATTCTTGCTGCTAATGTACAAATCTAATCTACATGTTTTTTTTTAGAATTTCAAGCCTCTATAGTCTGAGACTCTGGTTTTGGTGTTTCTTTCGTGGGGGTGCTTTTTATTATTGTTGCGTTTTTTTTTGTTTTACGTTAGTCAGGTGTTAGAGAAGTTAGAGCAGTATTGCACTAATTTCACAGCGACCGTGAAGGCAGCATCACCTTGTCCAGCCTTTCCAATGACGTCACCCCCCGCTCCTCTCGAGGAGACTGTCCGGTCAGTGGTGGTACTGTTTGTTGACACTCCACACAGTTTATCAGTAAGTTGTGGTGTTTCAAACACATTAACCTCTTTCACTTCATGGTACGTGTTTCTGACAGAGGGACGTTCAAATCCCATCGCTACCTACTGCGATTTAATGCTAAAAACAAAGCTAACGGACCGACTAATAAACGTTGACTGAAGCTAGCCTGGAGGTGCTAGCAGGTTAGCACAGTGAGCCCATTGGGCTGTTGCTAACATCAGCGTATGTACATTTTCCGCTGAAACAACCGAACAGATATAACATGAATGCATTAACTAAACAAACAAACTACACAGTTTTCCCGACAGTATTTTTTCCCTGCGTTTTCCGTTTAAAGGAAAGAAAACACAATGTACATCTGTTTATATGAGGTATTGGTTAAAGTTCGTTAGTTTATTTAGGTTTTTACACTGTATAGACACATTTAAATGGCCTGTTAAATAAGGTTATTCAGTATCATGTATGCCAGAAAGAAATGATAAACTTGAGGTTTTAAAAGTCAATGTTTGATTGGATTAACACGGCAACAACAGATTTCACAGATACAAAATATATAGGCTCTTCTTAATCAGCTCTCGCACAATGGCGCCACCTGCTGTTGTACTACTTTCTTTTTTAGCAACAAAACAGTCAAAGAAAAACTTGATTTTTGACTCATGATTAAAATGCCTTTAATGTGGTGGTATGGTCATATTAAATGGTTTATTATGACAGGACACTGCATCATTTCAGGTGATTATTAGAGAGTCTTATGGACACTTGTGTTTCTAAATGCACCTCCCACTAATCTAGTTGGAAGTGCTCAAGAGGTTTCAACAATACAAGCAGGTTTGGCACATGATTGTTTTCATGAAGGACAGAGGAGGAAACAAGCCCAAAATACAGACTAGTTATCATTTAGATTGTTTATTAGTACTTTATGTATAAATATACAATTCCAGGCTTTGTAAGAGTTAAAAAATTGTGCAACATCAGATTTGAATGGTGCTGTAATAATCGTTTTTACAGGATTTTTTTTTTTTTACAGTTTTGATTCTCTTGCAGCATGAACGTCACACAGCAAGTGCTGAAATCCATCAAATCTGCACGTCGTTCAGTTTACATAAACTGCAGAAGAAAGTTTTGTGCGTCACAGGTAAGAAAACATGCGATGCAGGTGTGATCAAGTAGCTTCTTTGTTAAATGTGTGTTTACGGTTTAAGTGTGTCGTGGTTGTAATGTTTATATTCATATCTGTTTGTTGCTGTCGCTCTCTGTGAGATGAGATAAAAAAAAAGTTTTATTGTGTAAAAAATGTAAACAAAGGATCTGAAAGTTATAAACTATGGGCAACTCCCTTTAAATGTTGAATTTATTTGTAAATGTTGTGATAAAAGATCATTTAAGTAGTTTATATAACAAACTGCTTGGTGTTAAACTTTCATACTCGGCTCCCCGACCGTAGTTAGAGATCGTAGAGGGCTGAAGAGGTATCACTTCGCTTCAGGTTCAATGACCCAATTAACTCCACACGGCAGGTAAACATATGGACGGATATGTCTTGCCTACTTATGCCGAGTGTTTATTACAGCAATCACAACCCCAACACTTATTCTGCTACATTTATAAACTTCTGTGGGCTAAACAGTTTCGCTTCTCTCGCTTCATATCACAACACCCTCACCCCGTACACCGTCGCTCACTCACACACACACACACACACGCACACGCAGACGTCCTCACGCATCGCACTGAGGTCAAGCCAGCCGTGGTTCGCGTTTGCCTGGTCAAATCAGCCGCACGTTTTTGTCTAGTGCGCGAATCTACTAACGTTTACGGTAATCGTAATGAAACGGCACTGAAGAGCTGGGAGTGACTGTGAGGAGTTCAAGATTCATACTGCTAGACTGAGTAGTATGCAGCGGCAGCGCCGGAGAGCAACAACCGGGAACAACACCCCAGTGTTATTTATTTATTTATATATTCATTTATTTAAATTTTGTTTACACACCGAAACAGAGGATTCCGCCAGAAAACTCAAAGAAGAAGAAACGAAGAGAAAACTAGAAAGTAGTGAACTAAATACTTCCCAGACTACCTGCAAGCATAATATAAAGTACTTACACTGTGTACTTTTTGAGTAATCCTGTCAAAATCATTACAGAGGACAAGATTAAGTCTATTTCGCCCTACTTTGACATGGAATAAAAAGCTTATTTTCCATTAGTAGTCCAAGATTCACACACTATAGAACTTAGTACTTCCCAAACTTACCTGCATGAATAATAAGAACTACTTTTACTGTGTACCTTTTGAGTAATCCTCTGCCAAAATTCTTTACATAGAACATGATTAAGTCAATTTTGTCCATCTTGGACATTGAATAAAAAGCTTATTTTACATAAGTAGTCGTTGATTCACACACTATAGAGTTGTGTGAAGTTTTGTGAAGAGTTGTACAAACATTGGACAAAATTGACTTAATCTTGTCCTCTGTTAAGGATTTCGACAGAGTATTACTCAAAAAGTACACAGTAAAAGTACTTCATACTATGAATGTATGTAGTCTGGGAAGTACTAAGTTCTATAGTGTGTGAATCATTGACTACTTATAGAAAATAAGCCTTTTATTCCATGACAAATTTGGACAAATTGACTTAATCTTGTCCTCTGTAATGATTTTGACAGGATTACTCAAAAAGTACACAGTAAAAGTATTTCATATTATGAATGCAGGTAGTCTGGGAAGTACTAAGTTCTATAGTGCGTGAATCACTGACAACTTATGTAAAATAAGCTTTTTATTCCCTGTCCAACTTGGACAAAATTGACTTAATCATGTCTTCTGTAAAGAATTTTGGCAGAGGATTACTCAAAAGGTACACAGTAAATGTACTTTATATTATGAATGTATGTCGTCTGGGAAGTACTAAGTTCTATAGTGTGTGAATCTCTGACTACTTATGGAAAATATGCTTTTTATTCCATGTGGAAGTAGGACAAAATAGATTTAATCTTGTCCTCTGTTAAGGATTTCGACAGAGGATTACTCAAAAAGTACACAGTGTAAGTACTTCATATTATGCTTGCAGGTAGTCTGGGAAGTATTTAGTTCACTACTTTCTAGTTTTCTCTTCGTTTCTTCTTCTTCTTTGAGTTTTCTGGCGGAATCCTCTGTTTCGGTGTGTAAACAAAGTTTAAATAAATAAATAAATAAATGAATACATAAATAACACTGGGGTGTTGTTTCCAGTTGTTGCTCTCCGGCGCTGCCGCTGCATACTACTCAGTCCAGCAGTATGAATCTTGAACTCCTCACAGTCACTCCCAGCTCTTCAGTGCCGTTTCATTACGATTACAGTAAACGTTAGTAGATTTGCGGCTGATTTGACCAGGCAAGCGCGAACTACGGCTGGCTTGACCGCAGTGGCATCGTGCACCTCCTGCTCTCTTAAAAGAATGCACTCTTAAATCTCAGCAGCTCTAATTTTTCTTTTTTTCCTGCACCTGCAGTTATTTATATTGTTAATAAATTAAGAAATCTAATATATATTATATGATATATATGTGTAGGGATGGGCGATATGTCAAAAACATTCCCCAGGGTAAGAATATGTCATCCCACGTTAAAAACGATACATTCCCATTGATGACGTACATATGTGCGCAAGCAGTGCACATAAAGTAATTGTGCTGCCCCATTGCAACAGAGCCTACACACACCTGCCAACCTCTGCGCATTTTGACATTAAATTACGCTACGCTATTCCGACGTGTCACTTCAAACTACAGTCTGTGGCTCTAACTTTAGCAACTTTAGCAACTTTAGCCTGCTGGGAAAAGACTTCGGCCAGTCATTGCGCTCGTTTCCATCCATTCAGTTAGCTTATGTCAAATATATTAAGATCTACATTTAAGATAGGTCTGACTTAAAGTGAATCAGAGTAATATAAACAACTCTGTATGGGTTCAAAAAAAGAAGTGCCTTTTCTTCTTATAGAGTTCTTGTTTTCCCTCATTGTCTATTTGTATGTTGAATATCTGTGTGGGGAAGTGATTATTAAGCATGTGAAAGAGACATATTAATTATGTGTGGTCAGCCAAAAGGTCATTGAAAATGAGATGATTTTTCCCTGGGACCCATCTAAAAGACCACCCTTGGGTCCCAGGACACATCGCATTGAAAAGCTAGCAACATCACTGCTTTATTATCATTTTGGTGATAGATTTATTGTCAAAAAGATAAGGCTGAATTGGCGTTTATCTATCGTCATTTTTGTCGTTACCGTGATAAATACCAGAAATGATCGCCCATCCCTAGTATGTATCATATATGAAAATATCTTATTCAGGATACAGCCAATCAGATTTCTTGTGCCTTTGCAAACAGTCAGCGACGCAAAGCCCTGAATGTTATTGAACACCACCAGCTCTGAACTTGTCTAACTGAACAGGCTGATCCAGTATTTCACTTCACAGTTAAACACAACAACTTCTTGTTCTTAATTGTCGACTTAATCCCCTGTGATGTGGTTTCATCTCACAGTGTACGATGACATCACGACACACCCACTCCAAAAGAATTGAAGGACTGGACAAAAATGTCTGGTAAGTGACAGAATTAAACTTCCACCTGTGTTTATGACAATGAAGAAGAGGAATTCTGAGTTATAATGACAATTAGTTTAGTTTATTTTGTTTTTTGCACAATATACACATATGTAAAAAAACTGTGTAAAAGTTTGGGAGAAAAACAGAGAGGGTTTATTTGAAGAAAGTAATAACTTTCAACTCAAGTGTTGAAATGTGTGGCTTCGAGATGCATTTAAGAAACTTCACTTCTGCAAGCACATATACCTTATAGTATAGTTTGACAGAAATATTGATTTAATTTGTATCATGATAGATATGGAATTATGTATTCCCATATTACCCAGCCCTAATCATTTTTACACCTTCTTAAAATTAAAATGAACGAATGTGTATGCGCTAGAGTTTTTTTGAAAACATTTTTGTCTGATTCTTTTTGCTCGTCAGACACGACAGCATGAGATGTGTTCTGTCCAGTTATGAGTTTATTTTTCTGTCGACTCAGGGTGGCGTTTACTTCAGTGGCAGCAGACCCGTCCATAGTGAACCTCGGTCAAGGGTACCCCGACATCCCCCCACCTTCTTATGTCAAAGAGGCTCTGGCAAAAGCCGCATCCGTGGACAAGATAAACCAGTACACCAGAGGCTTTGTAAGCAACATCTCACACAGTGTGACATACAGTAAAACAACATGATAACAACATGTAAGATTACTGGACCTCATGTGTCAGCCATTTGTTTCTAGTGGCATGTACAATTGAATGATATGCACATTTCATTACTTGAAAATTGTCATCATGCTTATTTTATATTTTACTCTGCATTTAGAAATATAATTAAAGAGCTATGCGTATGAACCAGAGCTAATAATAGTTCTGTTGTCTGTCACCTGTTTAAAGTTTAGACACTTGCACTGCTGACGGTGCCAAAAATAACACAAGTTTCCTTTCTGGAGCCTGAAACCAGGACTGAATGAATGAGTAAACACATCCTGACCTACTGGAAAGGAAGCATGATCATATATGGTTATTCTAGCTCTCCTCGCACACACACACACACACTGAAAATCACACAGGTGTCACATGTTTATGTTGGTCATTCAATTCACACACTTTTCTGAAGTTTAGAAGGATTAAACTCAATTTGATGGGGAAGGTTTTTAAATAATGTAAGACCAAATTATATTTGTATACATATATATATATATATATGTATGTATAAATATATATACACATATATACACAGTATATGTATGTACAAATATACAAATGAGACCCATGTGTTTACTATATAGGAGGTGAAAACTATCTAACCAAACCAACAAACTATACTAACTACAGTTTAGCATTGTTTGTTTATTTGGTGTTATTCACCTTCTCTTATCAGATATATGGAGCCCTGATGTGTGATGTGTTCAATGACAATGATGTAAAAACTTTGTGGTCATGGAGTATCCCTTTAGTAATTAATACAAGCTGTATGATTTTTCACGCTCTTAAATGTGAATATTCACTGGGTTGTTTGCTCCATATAATAAAGAAATCATCAAAACTGGAGAATTTTAGTGTGGACAAAATAAGACTAGATCTTCTGGTTTGGGAAACACTGATCAACATTTTTTTTATAATTTCCTGCCATTTTATGGACCAAAGAAATGATCGATTAATGGAAAAAGTAATCAGCAGATTGTTATAATCTATTATGAAAAGAATTGTTAGTTGTAGCTGGAGTGGCAAGTGCAAGCTAAGAGCCTTCATAATCAGTTTTAATTGAAAATAAAAAAAACAATAGTGATGTTTCTGAAGTATTTTGCATGTATTTGCTCTGTATTAGATTTTTTTCCCCTTCCAACACTTAAAATGAACATTCTGACATTTATGCAGTTAATTCCACAGTTTCAATATATTCACTGTCCTGTTACTCCTTTACATCTTGTGTTTATACTGAATATTAGGGTCATCCCTCACTGGTGAAAGCCCTCGCTCAGGTTTATGGAAAAGTCTACGGACGGCACATCGACCCTTTCAAAGATATCCTGGTCACAGTCGGAGGTTACGGTTCCTTGTTCAGCACCATGCAAGCGCTGGTGGAGGAGGGAGACGAGGTACACGCACGCCCTCACCTCTCTCACATCTGTATTTGTCTTTGAATTCAGAAACATGCTCCCAGTATTTACAGTGCTTTTCCGCCTAGGTCATCATAATAGAACCTTTCTTCGATTGCTACGTACCTATGGTACGAATGGCCGGAGCCAAGCCTGTGCTGATACCGCTACGCCTTGTAAGTTCAATTTAAATGAGCCGCTGTTTGACGAACATGTTCCATGTTTACAGAGTTTACTCTACTACAACTCAACAGAAGCCTGGAAAGAAGACAATCACAAGTGCTGACTGGTTTCTTGATCCGGAGGAGCTTTCCAGTAAATTCAACTCCAAGACAAAGGCCATCATCATCAACACACCAAACAATCCTATAGGAAAGGCAAGTATACATCATGGTCACCTTGTGTTATGTTGGACAAATTAAATCAGTTACCGTGTCTATTTGTAAACAAATGTTTTATCAGTGATAGCATTCACAAAAACAAATCTCTCTACTCCTAAGAGTGCAGAGGTGATGATATGTTAGCTGTTTCTTGAATGCATCTTGAAGCTGCTCCTCTTAGCTCAACACGCTGTGAACCCTGCAGTACTTTCACTGGCTCTCATGCACTGGAGTTTAGAATATTCAAATATTCAATGGATAATGCCTTTGAATATTCAAATAGCATTTTTGCTAAAAATGCCCACCTGAAATAAACGCTTAATGTAATGACCCGAACACGTACGCAGTTTCAGTCGTTTCTGTTTTCATTCCTGCAGATTTTTAGCAGAGATGAGCTGCAGATGATCGCTGACCTGTGTATAAAACACGACACTCTGTGCTTCAGCGACGAGGTGTATGAGTGGCTCATCTACAGGGGAAACCAGCATATCAAAATTGGTATGATTTATATTTAATCAATTGTCTGACCAAAATTGTGCCTGTTAGGTGCCTCTCTCTGAGCCTTAGGAAAACTCATACACAGGTATGTTGGAGATATTCGCTTAACAACATAACTGAGGTCCTTTTTTTATTATCATTTATTTATTTATATTTTTTTCATGGGCCAAGAGGGTATAGATATGCACTTACCATTATGCACTCATAGCTGGACCATGCAGTAATTACTGTATGTTGTTTGATGCACTTCCAGGCTGTGTATTTTGGTCGATGCGTCAATGTCACAAAACACTAATGCTATGTTAACATGCATTATTGTTGATGAAAAAAGAGGAGACTAAAATGTTTTGCATTAAATAAAAACTAAGATAAAATATTTCGGTATTGTCCTTTTACCATTAAAAAACGGTACATTTTGGCTCTTTTGTGTGAGGATTTGATCAGCATTCCGGAACGTGTGCGTGTTCAGTATCAAATACGTAATCAATGTCCAATCGTAAGTGGTTCTTTTGAATAAAATGCATTTATTTACATCCCGTGCACAGGTACGGAGGATGATGAATGACCTACCTAAATGTCCTTTCAAACCCAATGCCCCCCTCTGGTGGCTTAACAAAAGAATTACATGATGGCTTCAACAATCTCTTTATTTTGGTCAATAAAATAAAGAGACAGATATCTAGCTGTTAGGCATTCACAATACTCTGAACAAGTTGATGTGCAGCAGCTATATTTCTGGCGTGTGCTGTTGGTGCGACTCTGTCGCTGCAACAGAAAGCCGCCCTGACTGAACCTCACGTGACTCATACTTTCAATCAAGCTTGTTTACAGAGTCAGCGATGACATCGTACTATGACGTCATGACACGACGTAACACCTGTGCTCAGTTACACCTGTCTAAACTAAAGATTGACTTTCATAGTAGGTTTTGAACACCATGTGACCTTTCGCCCAGACACTTTTATCAGTGTTGCACAAGTGACTTTTTCTCAGATAATTATAGTAACATTTGATCAGTATTTGAGATTTGAGTGTGACTGAAATCAGAAAATCAGAAAAGTAATGTTTTTGTTAAGAAAAGACTAAATATGACATTTGAAACAAGGCTAAGACTAAATTAAAAAGAAAATGGGTGACAAAATAACACAAGCAGTGGAGAGAGAAAGACGACAAAGCAGCAGCTTCTGAGAGGCAGTAGATACACCAATTGTGTATAATTTCAGTATGAAACTGTGAAGATTTACATTACTAGATACCCATATGCACTGGTTTACACTTAAAGGTTCAAATTTGAGCCTTTCACAATGCAGCATTGAAAATGATCTTTCAACACACTCTACCATTTCAGTTTCCTGAATCCATTCATTTTTGTGAAATATACTGTATATGCTTCCTGTGAGAACAACAGAGGCACACTTTGTGTCTTCACTATTCCGCCACACTTATTTACATATGAACGGTGAAAGGACAACCAATCACATTCCCAGATTTCAGGTAGTGAATGTTTGTGGAGTATTTTGTTGCTGGAGTTGCATTCATATTTGTATTTGTAACGGGTTGTTGTTTCTTTGTCTACAGCCACTCTGCCTGGAATGTGGGACAGAACGATCACCATCGGCAGTGCAGGGAAAACATTCAGTGTAACTGGATGGAAGGTGAGAAAAGTGTGCATTGTACAACTCTCTGTCAAACACTCGCCACCATCACTTTGAGTACATGACAGAGTTCAACTTGTGTCTCCAAGCTTGGTTGGTCCATCGGACCCGAGCACTTGATGAAGCACCTACAAACCGTGATGCAGAATACGCTCTACACCTGTCCAACACCTTTACAGGCCAGTCTACGAAGCTCCTTCAAAAATGGACTTAAAGTACAATTAAATTCACGCATTTTCAAGTGTGTCTATTTCTACCTACAGGAAGCTGTGGCACAAGGTTTGAACCTGAACTATGACCTGATGGGTCAGCCTGAGTGCTACTTCACCTCACTGGCAGAAGAACTGCAAGGGAAGAGGGACCGCATGGCCACCATCATGCAGGAGGCTGGCATGACACCTGTTATCCCAGAGGGAGGCTACTTCATGCTGGTGGATGTCACGTCTCTCAGTGAGTTTGGAAAATATTGATTTATTTTGCACGCATAGAAAAACTAAAAGATAATGTTATTGACTATAGAAAGGGTTTTACAGAATTGCAAAGTTAAATATTTATGGCTATTTTCACTATTTTGAAAGGCAATCCCTATGTAAAACATAACAAGCTGATTACATCATTAAAAGTTGAATTGAAGTGGAACTGTCATTTACATTTTCATTAGAAATACACAACTCTATGGATGTAAAGTGTTGGTAACAATTTCAGTACAAAAACAAAATTACACCAGTGTTGTTGTTTACGATATTTTTATGTAGAAATGTCAAATATTTAAGTGGAGAAAAATAAGTGCCACCACTTATTTACATGTGACATGTGCATGACTGGATGATTGGGATTAAAAAGCAGTTGAACAGGTGTACCTAACAAAGTGGCCGGAGAGTGTATGTGCACAAGAAACTTGAATTCAAAGTATTCCGAGTATTTATCTGTGTTTTGTATTTGTTGTAGATCAGGATCTGTCACATATGGGCGACGATGAAGCCTATGACTACAAGTTTGTGAAATGGATGATCAAAGAAAAGGTGAATTAAATGAGTTTGGTTCCTACCATACACAGCACGTGTGTCACTCACGTTCTATTTTATCTTTTCCAGAAACTGGCAGCCATTCCAGTCACAGCGTTTGTTGGAGATGAGTCCAAGAAGCACTTTGAGAAATATATTCGTTTTTGCTTCATCAAGGTAAATAAACGAGTGTTAAAAAAGAAAAACAACATCTTCATAATGTTCATTTGTTTTTCCATCAACAGCAAGACGAAACCATCGAAGCCGCAGGAAACATCCTGAAAAACTGGACTAAGGGTTAAAGTGCTGCTGTGTCAGGAGGAGGAGGAGGAGGAGGAGGAGGACTAAGAACTGTGATTTGACTGTGATTTTTCTCTTATTATGTATTCCAACACTTTGAAGTGTATCATTTTATAACGTAGCACTCACACATACATGGAAGTCATCCTTGTCTGACAGCCTGGTGCTTTCATGATGATGTCATCTGCCACTCACACATTTCCCCACTCAGGACACACACTTCTTTCTGTGTTTCCATCATGGTACGGTTCAGTTTGGAATGGTAAAGCCTGAATGGTCAGGCTTGTGTTTCAACTGAGAACAATGGAGGAACATCCAGACTCTCTTTTTTTCTGTGGCTTTTTGTCTTAATTAGGGCAGTGTTTTTCAGCCAGTGAGATATTGTCAGGTGTGCCGTGGGAAATGATCCAATTTCACCTAATTGGTCTAAAGAACGAGTGTCTGTGCTGTCTAGTGACTGGCAGAGTTAATCATTTAATACTTTTCCATCTCAGTAGGTGGCAGCAGGTAGCTAATTGCCTTGTACTTTGAGACAAGAGAATTATTAACGCTTGGATGCGACAGGTGGCGGTGACAGTGATGGAGAGGTTTTTGAAACTGGACCCTGGACAAAAGTCTCGAGGCGGTACAGCGAAAGCTCCGTTGCGCTTGGTGAAAAGCTATCCAACAGTGCTGTGGTCCCAAGTGAGCTTAAACGCCATCTCCAAACGAAAACAGAGAACACGTGAATTGATTCCACAGCAAGACACTTTGACGAGAATTATTGTTGAGCTACAGTTTCACTTTTTAACATTTTCGGCTGGTGGTGTGTCTCGTGATTTTTTCAATGAAAAAAGTACCATGGCTCAAAAAAGGTTGAAAAACACTAAATTTGGGCCGTCAATTCC
Source organism: Solea senegalensis (assembly GCF_019176455.1). Classification (NCBI taxonomy): domain Eukaryota; kingdom Metazoa; phylum Chordata; class Actinopteri; order Pleuronectiformes; family Soleidae; genus Solea; species Solea senegalensis. The sequence goes on along the minus strand of NC_058034.1, from coordinate 24,492,810 downwards.
GTTTTTTCAAATCTGAACATGTACGTGATGTGACTTTAACTTTGACTTAATTGACTCGTCAATTCACCGTCACTACATTCCACTCTTACTGATATTTTCTTAGCGGGTTCACATTAGACGCTCAGTTTCTTTTACTATTACCATCTCACATCATGTGAAGATGAAAGGCAAACTACATGGACCTTTATACCGTGTTCATATTTCGTTTCTCTTAATTTGTTTGTTGTGTGTAGAAAGTGTGGTTTCTCAAAATCGGTGCAGTTAATAAACAAACCGAGTCCGTTTGTCCTCCCGAGAGTTCTGCTTTTTTTCTTCTCCTCAGCCTTTTCAAAGCCCTTTTCCACAAAGTGCAACCAAATCCGTGTATATTGTTACCTCTGTGCCAGTGCCACGGCAGTGAAATGCAATCCTGAAAAGCATTAAATGCTTCATGCTTGCACTTTATCTGCTTTCCTTACCAGTAAAATCGATGTCACAGAAATTCAAGTGCCTTATGTCGGCCTTCACTTTACAGCAGAGGTTCTTTAAGTGGGAAGTGTGGCTCCTTAGAGGAGGAAGCTCAATTATTGAAAGTTTAAAAGGGTTCCATCACTTTTTCACTGTTAAATAGGGTGTGATTTAGGAAAAGTTCCAAGATAATATAACTAGGGTGATTAATGTATCAAACATTTATTAGAAATAATTATAATGTGTCACAGAAATGGCTGTAAATCAGTTGCTTTATTATGTACAAATTTACTTGTCACAATTGTGATTTGGGTCACAATAGTTTGCCATGTTTAAACAGTTGGTCCCCACATAAAAAGTCTGGAAACGCTGCTTTATTTTTTCTCATATCTCAGTGGTTCTGACAGGATAACCAAATTACATTATTGGCTGTGATAAATTGATTTAATAACATTTCCAAATCAGAATTATTTATAAATAATACGTTTATCAGCAAAGTCTGATGAACTAGCTGTATTTTAGCTAGCTATACTTTAGCGAGCTATAAATTGCTGTAGTTCCCTGTTGACGTGTCAACTTATTGTCTTCACTCACTAACAATGTTATATATTATTGTATTTAATAAAATAAAGTCTCGGTGGATTTCACGAACCGTTCTAAAGGTTCAGCTTTATGAGCTAATTCAGACACACTTGCATATTTCAGCGAGCTAAAGACGAGGACTAAACTACGTCTCAAGCTTTTGTGCTAGCTTACAAATAATTCTATTTAATATTTCTTTAAATAAACCAAAAAACATGATTAAATCCACAAACTGTTCATAACTGCATGCCATGTTTCTTGTGCAAAACGTGTCAGTGACGTCAGATAAGCATATTTTAGCTCGCTGAGCTAACATTGCTTCAGCAGGTTTTCAGTTACAGGACGAGAGAGACAATAAGGGCCAGGAGGGTTTGCTTAATCTGGACAATAAACTACAGCTAAGTTAATCACAGCTGCATCTGTACAATGTAAAAACATTTATGTTGCGTGTGGTTATTACATTTTCAACGTTCTTAATAATTGTTTTTTTAAACCTCGTAGACGTGAAACAAACTTCACAGCTTTTATTTCATAAAATGATTGGCGGCTCACAGCTTCTTCACCTTTGGCCGAGCGAGGAGTGACTCACCTGAATGGAATGCAGCCATCATGATTAAAGTTTTCAGTTCCAATTCTGTTTTTCCCACTGCGACCTTTCAGTACGTTTTCTGGACCATGTCCTCTGTTTGTTAGCAGATCTACACATACAGTGACTCATGGTGTTTATTGCTCCCCACGGCCACTAGAGGGAGACACAGTACCTAAAACTGAAACAACAAATGAGTTTCACAGTCTTTATTGTTATTATTATTATTCTTTCCATTGAGAAAAAGAACAACAGCAAACTCTTTGTATTTGACCCTTTATGTAAAAGTAGAAAGTCGACCTTAAATGCTGTGACATGGGATGGCTGAATCTGTCAGGGAGTCATTGCTGAGAATAAACCTATTATTATGAACACAGATTCTGAAAAATGTGTCTCAGAGTCTTTGCAAACATTATGAAAATGTATTGAAGACTACTACGACTGACACATGTCCACACTGTTTTATATTTTGCTGTTATTCACTGCAGCAGTTTGGTCATATGCATCCCTCCATTTGGTTTATTATTGTTGCTAAAAGATTAGATTAATTGTTATCTTCTCTCACTTATAGTGTGTTATTTGTATTTGTTGGACATTCTCTGATTTGTTGTAAGATAAAACTTATTTTCTACACTAAATATTGACATTTTCTTGAGGTTTTTTTGTTAGTTTGCTGCAAAGTATCTGTAGGATTGTTCACGTTGGCTGCTCAGGAGGTGACATTTAAAGTGTGAACTTTAAAATGTGTGTACACGAGTAGGAGTTTGTGTTCCTTTTAGAAATCGAGCACATTATTTCCTGTCAAATTCAAACCCACGTAGCATAAGTGTACTGCGGCAGATGATTGGATTCCACACATGAAGCAGGTCAGTCAACACCAAACACCACAGCTACTCCCATGCTGTCGTCATAATCATCACTTCATCTGCTGGAGGAAGGAGCACAATCTGATGAAATGCTTTTAATTGTAGCCTCAGAGTTAATAGTTAGCGTTCCAAGCTAGTTGGCATGAAATTGTGCTGCCGCTGCTGCTGCTGCTGCTGGAGGGAAGAAGGGAGAGGTGAGGAGGGGGCGTTGATTTCTGCTCACCCTCTCCAACCCCCCAGATTAACATCTATACACCATGTGAACCTTTGAATTCATGTAGGTGGCTGATGTCATGGCAACCACCACAAAAACAAATGATGCCAGTCTGCTTTGGCGAGAGATCCATTTCCTTTTCCATAAACATCTCTGTGATGGAGTCCAGAATAACAGCAGTAGGTTTTTAGTCATGTGATAGCTGTGGTAATTTAAGTGATGGTGGTTTTACGTATCATTGTGCATTTTAAAGTGCTTTCATTCATGGGTTATTTTTGATGGCCCTTTTTCCCACTATGGTCCCAGCTCGCCACGGCACGGCACAGTTTAGGTTGGTTTCCCACTACAAAAATATTACCTACTCAACGTGGGCGGAGTCATCACTGACTTGTAAAGCAGCTGTTTTCAGTGTGACTGACTCATTAGAATCCGTTGATTAAAAGTATTGGTGTAGAACTTGAAATGAAATACAGTACATGTGATGCTAAATACACCACACTCTGAGATTTTAGACCTTTTCCTGGTAATTGTTGGAGATGAACCCACGTTTTCACTGATCTACAGTACGGCGTACTGTAGCACGTAGTACACGCAGAGTACATGCTGGAACCTCGCCAGAGCAGGTACTAAAAAAAGTACCTTGTGTTTCAGGAAATGCATTTTAAACGACACAACGAAGGAACACATTCTTTATCAATTCATAAAAAAAGAAGAGCAGACCGCATGAGGGGGTGATCGATCATATCAGTGATGAATTTTTAGTTGACATGAGGGTGAAGAGGCGGAGTCACACCGTGGACAGCTCACCTGTGCATCACCCTGCAAACAACCATTCACTCTCACACCTACGGTCGTTTTAGTGTGTCCTGTTATCCCTAAATCGTCCACACAGAAAGTCCTTTGGTTCAACCAGGATCTGAACCAGTGACCTTCTTCCTGTGAGGCAACAACACATAGCAGCTGCAGTGGCCTAGCCAGCGCTCACCTGACTGACGTCCCCTCCTGACACCAAAATAACAAACACAAACAAACTTGTTGAAACTGCCAAATACTCCAAAAACTCTGGAGATGTGGATGGACAGGAACTTTTTTTGCAGCGTCGACAGCCAGTGAGTTTTACTGCGGGACGAGTTCAGGAGGACGCAGCTTTTTCACGGCTGATGTTAATGAAAACGTTTCCTCTGCAGCACAGTGAAGCAGGACACACTTTAACAGACCGCGGCGACGCTCTCCACTGGACACGGACTGGCACAGAAAATCAAAAATAGAGGACGAAAGAAATCGAATTAACTGAATAGTTTGTTATTGCTCATTTAGCTTTCATTGAGTTTTCAGGAAGTTTTAAAAACAAAGTCCCAGTATCGGCCTATTTTGGCATTGGTTTGGTGTAAATAACACCATAATATGATTGTTGTTGTTATGGCACACACGTTGATTTCTGCTTCTCGCTGCATATGCTTGAATTCTACTGTAATTAAAATACTTGACATTTTTATCTTTTAAAGTTGTAATTACAGGCCATTCTACTGTATTCTACTGTAATTAACAGGCCAAATAATTGATCTGGGCTCTGTTGAAATACATAATAACACAGCTGTCCAATACTACATGTACATACTTGACAACAGTCTGACTGTAACAGACATTTGTATCATTTTCTATAAGTTTGTTTAAACTTCATCACTTTGAACTCTTTTCTGTTCATAAAAAAACTGTACGACCACAAGTCAGTGGTTTGTTTAACTTTCACCCGGGAACAGAAACCTTTATTTATGCTGATAATTATAGATATCCACTGATTTGTTACTGTGTCACATGAAGCTGTTGAAATTCTTTTTCTATGTGAAAATGAATAAACCAAGAATGAATGTCAGTGATTTGTAACGATTGCATTGACAGTAGAAACACAGTCACTCTGTTCATTTAATCATTTATTACAAAATATCATTATAACAACATTATAATGTGTGTTAGAATTGGTCACGTGGCGGTGACGCGGTGAAGGATTAGGATCGTGTGCGCAGCTGTCCTCAGACATGTTTCACGTGCTGTTACCAGATCTCCATGGATTAGCTTGGTCTGTGTATGTTAATGATGATTATTATTGTGTCAATAATCTGATGTGGTGATCCTGTAATGAAGGAGGAATTAGGTTATTAAAGGCAGAGCAGATGTTGCTGTTTCCCTGTGTGGCCTCTAGGTGGCCACGTTGCTCACACTCTGCAGAGAACTTCTGTCTCTCCTGCCTTTGAAAGGGAAATGACTCGTTTTGGTACCAAAATAAAGTAATACAAAGTATTTAAATACTAAATACTTTGATGATTAAATATTTGGTTTTGATTTAAATGTGAGTATCTTCTGGCTTCTTTGCTCCTTACTGACAGTAAACTGATCACTTCCTGCTCTTTCATTTCAAATCTGACACAATGTTCTGTGATAAATTATTGAGAAAATAAATATCACTCATACAATGTGATCTGATCCTTTCACCTATTTATCTCGTGTTTTATCCCTTTTATCACATATTTATTTTCATCGTGCATTTGTGTTATGTTGTCCCTTTTTCTTCCTTTTTATCGTTTCTATTATTTATTTATTTGTATTTATAATTCACTCTTAACTGTGTTTGTGTAGTGGCATCTTCTTTGTTTTTATTTATATGTGTATGTGGTGTTTTTGTTGCCTTTGCCTGAGCTTCTCTTGTTTCTGTCCCTAAGTATTTAAGCACTTGTTAAACTTTTGTTTGTGTTTTTAATGGTAATATTTACAGAAATCTTCCTTCCTGTTTAGTGCACAGGTCCTTTTGGGATCACTGACTCATGTGTGTCCAACATTGTGTGACTATTCCCACATGTTTAGAAACCTCTAATGTGTGATTCCTTTTGTCGGAAGTTGGAATAGTAAAAGTTGAAGATTATTATTATTGTTATTATTATTATTATTGTTGTTGTCACCTGTCATTTCTATTCTACCAGTCATTAGGAAACAAATACATACCTGAAATTCTTTCAAACTAAAGAGTCTAACATGAGTCACAGTCTCAGACCTTAACCCAGGATTACCGTGATGATGTCACCGAGGTCATCCTTTTAAACCAGAGGTCTCAAACATATGACATGCTGTTAATTATCGGAACAAAAAACATTATGGGGATATAATTGTGGAATATTGTGCTCAGTGAACAGTTTTTGTCACTTCACCAGTGCGGACGCCGACCGGGCCCCAGGGCCCCTGCTTTAAACTCTGCTAAACTTCTCCCAGAGCTCCAGGAGACGCACACATGCAAAGATGGCAAATGATTCCATTCATGTGTCATTTGGAAGATAAACAGTGATTCAAATAACACACTGATCCTTCACTGTCGTTGATACGTGACAATAATTCCGCAGCATTTCTCCACATGTGTTGAATCTCTTGTGGCCGAGACATAAATATCTGTGAGAATTGGAGGGGTTGTAGCGGTTCTCCCCCCCCCTCCCTCCCCTCCCTCCCCTCCCTCCCCCTCTCCTTCTGTCCGCTGATGTCCGCTCTCTCACACAGTGACCATATGGCGGCATGTTCCCAGCTCCTACTGCCAGCGCCTGCTCTGTGCACACGGCCCTAACAGCTTGGTGGACACATAATTAATTTGCACGGGCGTCTGCCATTTATTTCCCAACCTACATTTTTGGTTAATTGGACAGAGGAAGGTTAAAATCCAATGAATGTCTGCGGGTTTGTTAAAGGCGACTCATTTACACGATGGAGTCAAAACATCATATGTGCTTTTAGTAATGTGCTCATGTGTGGTGGGCGGGGCTTGTGTCAATGTGCGCAGATGATCAGTGACAAAAATGTGACTCATCATTTGGAGAATTTTTAGGGCTGTAACAGTTAATCGATGACTCCATTAATCGCCGACTATTTTGATAAATGATCAATCCATGATTATCCAGTTTTTATTTTCATTCTCTGCTTCTTAATGTGCGGAATTTAGATTTTTTTTGCTCCTAAAGCAAATAAAACTGTAAAACCAAACTTATTGAGAAAATAATCCTTAGTTGGAGCCCTAATCAATACTTCATGAGTCCAGGTTTTGTTGTTAGAACACGGACCAATGACTATGTTTAAACATACAGAGGCTATAAGAATGTGTAGTATACAGTGTCTTATATCCTTTTTTCAGCACAACCGCGACAATCTGACTTTAATTTAAATAAAAAAATAATAATTTTCACCAACTACATAAACACACCTGAGCAAAAACTACTCAAAATGTTTCAAATCAGATTGAATTTGTGAAATTTGGAAATACGTCACAGTTCAAAGTTGACTTGGCTCGTTTTTATGACCACAAACAAAAGAAAAACGCACAGTTATTGCTACTTTATGTCTCTAATAAGATGCAATATAAAATGAATCATAACTTAGACTCAACAACACATTTTCTCCTCTCTGTTAAAGTGATTGTTTAATCTGATTTTAGAAGATTAACACACGTTTCCAGGATTTTCAAGTCTTTTTAACAGTTCAGCATCGTTTGGTTGGATTCTTGTGCCGTCGTCGTTGCGCTCATGACTCTTCCAGTGACGACACTCTCTGACCAATCAGGGGCCGGCAGTCTGCTCATATCACAGTTTAGTAACCGCTCTAACATCGGGGCGACGGTCGCTCAGCGGTAGAGCGAGTCGTCTTTCAACTTGAAGGTTGTGGTTTTGATTCCCGGCTCCGCTAGTCTACATGTCCATGTGTCCTTGGGCAAAACACTTAACCCCACGTTGCTCCTGTTTGATGGATGAGTGATGGAAAATGTGCTGTGTGAATGTATGAATGTAAAGCAGCTTGGAAAAGGGCTTAAACTGTAAATGCAGACTTGGAACCTCACCAGGTACCAGGGACCAAGGACCAGGTACCAGGGACCAGGTACCATGGATCAGGGACCAGGTACCAGGTACCAGGTACCAGGTACCAGGGACCAGGGACCATGGATCAGGGACCAGGAACCAGGTACCAGGTACCAGGTACCAGGTACCATGGACCAGGGACCAGGGACCAGGGACCAGGGAACAGGGACCAGGTACAAGGGACCAGGTACCATGGACCAGGGACCAGGGACCAGGGACCAGGGACCAGGTACCATGGACCAGGGACAAGGTACCAGGTACCAGGTACCAGGTACCATGGACCATGGACCATGGACCAGGGACCAGGGACCATGGACCAGGGACCATGGACCATGGACCAGGGACCATGGACCAGGGACCATGGACCATGGACCAGGGACCAGGGACTATCCCTAATGGAAAAGCAACAAAACTGAGTCGAGTCGAGCCGAGTAGTGCCAGAACTGTGTAATGGAAAAGCATCATATGGGAAAACGATCTAGTTCTCCCTTGATTTCTAATGTGACCTTTGCAGACCTTCTGCCTCAGTCTGGTTTTGGGTCTTAAACGTGTTAAACCTGTCTTAAACCTGTCCTCAAAAGAACATAATGGCAGTTTAGTAAATCATGTTCTCATTTGGAGGACAACATGGCACGTATGGGTGGACACGAGTGTGATTGACAGCTGGCATCATCCAATAGGAGCGTGAGTGCGGGTGACGTCTGTGAACGTCAGAAACTGACACGTTCGAAACAGGCGTTTGTTTTGCAACAAGGCGACGGCGTCCACTCCCGTACGCAGTCGTACGTAACCTAACAACACTGAGCTATTATTTATACGCCTCATATTGTAGCTCATGTGCTGTTTATTCAGAGTAATTCCTGTTGTCCTGTGTTGTTTACAGCATAATGGAACCTGACACAGCAGTCCTCCCCTCCCCTCCTGTCCTCTGTTTGTCATTTCACCCCGCTGCTATATTAATTCACTAAGCAGCAGCAGCAGCAGCAGCAGCAGCAGCAGCAGCAGCAGCAACTGTCTCTTTGCAAGCAAAGTTGAACCAGACACAGAATATGAATTTAATCAAGTTAATTGACTAATAAATGCAAGTGTTATTAGAAGCCCGAATACATAAATCTCTTCTGGCTTTTTTGTTGTATTTTGTAAACATCAAAAGCTGATGATGAAAGTTGTTATCTAAATGATCAGAGAGATATGTCTATAAAGAGAAACCGTTAATTAGAAATCCTGAATATGAAATGGGCCTGCCATTGTGTTATGTTTTCATTTATTACGGCTCCTTCGTGGTGAATAATTAAAAATGGCAGCGCTCTCAGAGAGCAAATAATTAGCTGAGAAACATTTAGGAATGTCGCATTAAATGATCTGATGCTCCGTAAATCTGCCCTTTCTTTTCTATAATGGAACTTTTGAAAGTCTCCGACTCTTTTTCTTATGTTTTCTTAATATATTCAATTTCTGCCAATAAGCTCTTCTAAATGTTACACCCTGTATCTTTAAGTGTATGCTCTGTATTAATAGAGTATTGGTGACCACCTAAAGCTGCTTTGCACCACAGTTTTTTGCCATTCACCCATTCATTCACACCCATTCAGTGACACAGCACATTTTTAACACCCATTCGCATGCTGCCAGGTGCATTGTGGGGTTAAATGTCTTGCCCAAGGACACATCAATATATAGACAAGTGGAGCTGGGAATCAAACCCACTTTACCACCTTTACTTTGTGACACACCAAGGTCCGATGACACAGAAGCTGCTGCTCTGCTGCCTCTTGTGGTAAGTTTGTGTCACTGAGATCAACTTGAAGTTACAAAATAACCCATTTAAAGTCGCCGGCTCCTGTAAACTGTGATATCGTTGACTTAAGCTGACGTAGATTGTACTAGAGTGGCCTTTTTTCTTTTTCTTTGTTTTCCACTGAAAAGTGCCAGTGAAATTTCCAGCTTGTAGTCGGACCTTTTTCAGTTTTTGGTGGGTGTGTTAAATAATGGGGTTGTTTGTGCCGAGGTGCACCACGGGTTAATGACAATACAAATGATTGCACTCATTCAGGCTCAGAGGGGATGAAACAGCTCGCCAGCGCCTGCAGCAGCTGTGAGGAAAGGGGACGTTCTCTCTTTCATTTGTATGTTGCCCCTCGAGCAGAGCAAAGCGGGGCACGTTGTCCACGGTGGCAAACCCTGCTGCTGTTAATCACCTGCCTCCCCCCCCAGTCTCACCCCCCTCTCCTTCTTCTCTTCCTCCTCTCTCTCTCTCTCTCTCTCTCTCTTTCCTGCACTGATTTGCAAGCGCAGATTAATCAGAGCATGGGGGCCTTGATGAAATTTTGCTGTTATTGTTCCCAATTTTAGCAACATCTTTTATTGTCTTCATCATTCATTTACAGGAGGGGGAGGCTGTGTCAATTATGCAAATAATGTTGCACACTCTTTTCCCTCTCACAGATTACTTCGTTCACTCGCCATTGTTTGCGGGAATTTCATTATTAAATATTATGACGCTCACGTTTCCTTCAATTTCCAGAAGCTTTGTTTCAAAATGTGATCTCTCCTGCAGCTGCTCATCCCCTCACTCTGAGCCAAAATCAAAGCACCGTGTGTGTGCGTGTGCGTGTGCGTGCACGTGTGTGTGTGCGGCAGCAGCACGCCAAGGCCAAACAAACTCAGTTTGATGGTTTTGAAGTTAGCACCTCACTCAAATAACAGACAAAAGTATGATTGGAAAGAAAGGTTGACCATATCTGGTTAAGCGACCGCAAATTGAATTCATTTTTTTTTCCTCCCCAAAACTGACATTCAATGATGCACCTAATGACATTTTAATCTCATTTCTTTAATTCCCAGGAATTGGCTTTTCAAAGGTTTTCTCTGGCAGCAACACAGATTGGTATTAGATCCCGGTGATAATAGAGAAATTAAAGCTTTTTATATTTCACACTTTCACAGGAACGGACATGTTTCCTCATTATTATTACACATCTCACTCTGACTTTCCTGAGGTCACTGCCGCCGCCTTTTACTCTGACTCTGAAAAGTTAGCTATTTAATAATCCAATACATTTGTAGAAAACATCAGTCACGCTTAATAATCCTTGATTATTTGAAGTTCTGGAAAATGAATCACACAGATAAGCTGATTTGATACTGAATGATTTTAATTTTTTTTTTTCCATATCTCAGTTTGAGGCTGTTCCTGTCGTGCTGCAAGGCCGAAGTGGACCAACACTGCTTTGTCCCTTTAAGCCCTAAGACTAATTTTTAGGTCTCTGCTCGAAAATGTCACACTCTTGGTAGCAAGGCAACAGAGTAACATGGTAAAAACAAGAAGCTATTTCAGGATGAATATCTCTGATGGAGAATAAGCTCTAAACTCACTCAAATCAAAGTACAACCTGTGAACATAGTCTCTGCAGAGTTTGACTTGATTGATTGACAGCTTTGTTAGCCAATGAGAAGCAACAGAACGCACAGATGTGACGCGCCTGGCTGCTGTCCTAGGATAGGGTAATGCTTCCCCAATGGTCCTTACATCAGCTCGAGACGCCCGTGTTTCGAATGTAACACAGAAAGTCCGTCTCACCAGAGAAAAATCAATTTTTTCAGCTTTCATTTGAGCCGCGGTGTTATTTGAGCTGTGTTTTCCACGTTTAAAATGTTTTTTACAGCCTTGTAGCCCAGATTCTGCTGCTGTTTAATTTGATGCCCAGCTCATTCTCTTAAAATTCACTTTTTTCGCGATCCTTATCGAAAATAGGCTGCCTCTGTCAGGGTCCCCCAATTGGGGGGGGGACCTTCGCGTACTAATACTACCACTACTACTACTACTACTCCTGCTACGACTGCTACTACTATAATAAAACTAGAGTTTAGGCCTAACAAAATGGTATTTTTGTTTATTTTCTTAAATCTTACAGGAAATAATTTTAAAAAAAGATAAAAAAAGCAACATACAAACACATATAAAATTAAATACAGACATAAAAAAACAAAAAATAGAAGTTGTATGCGTGGCTATAGCTGTAAATCAATCTCTCACGTGGCAGAGCAGGTTTTGATTCTCCAATGGGGAGATGAATTGGGCAGCCTGTGGACAAATGGAAGGGAATTGGAAGGTTGCTGGTCCAAATCACATTCTCTGGTTTGTGTGTAAATGCAGACATTCTAAATTCGAATTCTCTTTGACAAGTAAAGTGGTGAGAAATGTGACGATGAAGTGAAAAGATGTCAATATCAGAATGTGATCACAGTTTGTTTGATGATCACATCAACGATGGCTTGGTTCAGTTCCACTAAGTTGGGACAGTGTGTCTGTGAGCGAGCATGCATTCTGAAACTGAGAAAGCAAAATGGCACTGCTCCATCGTTCATTTGCACCTGCAACCTCTCAAAATGTCTGCTATGAAAATGAGCTATTGCTAATATACTCGTCTGAATGACAGTGATTTTTGGTTTAGTAACCTCTGTTACCCTGTTACCCTGTTGCTCTGTTACCCTGCTACCCTGTTAGCATATTACTCTGTTACCCTGCTACCCTGTTAGCATGTTACTCTGTTACCCTGTTACCATGTTACTCTGTTGCCCCGATACCCTGTTATCCAGTTACCCTGTTACCCTGCTACCATGTTGCTATGTTACCCTGTTGCCTGGTTAATCTGTTATCCCGTTGCTCTGTTACCCCGTTGCCCTGTTACTCTATTATCCTATTGCCCTGTTACTCTGTTACCCTGCTACCATGCTACTCTGCTATCCCGTTACCCTGTTATCCAGTTACTCTGTTACCCTGCTACCATGTTGCTCTGTTACCCTATAACCCTCTTATCCTGTTGCCCCGTTACCCTGTTACTGTCACCTTGTTACTCTGTTATCCTGTTGCCCTGTTACTCTGGTTCCCTGTTACCCTGTTACTCTTCTACCCTGTCTCCCTGTCATCCTGATTCCCTGTTACCGTCTCCCCTGCTACCCTGTTACTGTCACCCTGTTACTCTGTTGCCCTGTTACTCTGTTTCCCCGTTATCCTGTTACTCTGTTGCCCTGCTACCCTGTTACTCTGTTGCCCTGTTACTGTCACCCTGTTATTCTGTTATCCTGTTGCCCCTTTACCCTGTCACCATGTTTTCCCGTTTCCCTGTTGCCCTGTCGCCCTGTTACTCTGTTAGCATGTTACTCTGTTGCCCCGTCACCCTGTTACTTTGTTACCAAGTTACTCTGTTAGCATGTTACTCTGTTACCCTGTCTCCCTGTAATCCTGTTGCCCTGTTACCCTGCTACCCTGTTACTGTCACCCTGTTACTCTGTCACCCTGTTACTCTGTTGCCCTGTTGCTTTGTTGCCCTGTTACCCTGCTACCAAGTTACCCTGTCTCCCTGCCATCCTGTTGCCCTGTTACTTTTTTATCCTGTTACTCTGTTGCTGTTGCAAACTACACATATTCAAGCTGAAAGTAAATAAAAACAATAAAATATGATTAAAATCATTGATCACTTTAATAGTTGATTACTAATTGATCACTGCAGACCTAAGATTCTGGGTTGTTTCCAACCTAGAACCTTTAAGTGTGTTCACTCTTTGTTAATTGTTCTGGCTTCAAATAAAACTCATTCTAATTCTGCTGTGACCTTCAGCAGGTCATGTGACCGCCTCAGAACGCGAGTGGCTGGTCCATGAAGGGGGCGGGGCTTGAAAACACATAACTCGGTGGAGCTCCGTGACGTTTTCCGCGTGCGAGGCGGTTGCTCCCACGGTGGGTGTGTTCACTGTCATGTCCGGCGCCGCTCGTCATGTCGGAGGAACAGCTGTCCGTGCTAACGAGGCCACACACACACACACACACACACACACACACACTCAGGCCAGTGAGCAGACCAGAGCACCACTCAGGCTCTGTAAGGCCCCGGGATACATAAACAATGACTTAATGAGAATGCGTGCCATTACTGTAATTAACACAGCTCGCGTCAAAGCACTGTCAGCGTTCAGGAGTTTGAGGAGGGTTCTGGAGTTACAGCAAAAAGCCCGGGACGTGATGACCAGAGGCCCTGCCCTCAACACTGACAACAGACCACATGGAGCATAAACACACAGAGTATTTCACTTCTATGTTATGGTCACTAATTACATCTAAGTTATTATTATTTTATCACTATTAAATCTCAATGATCTCATTTTCGTTTGTATTCTCACTGTGAAATAAACACTTTTGTATCTGAAGGTTACACAGACAATCACAACAAGCAGTCTTAATTAATAATAATACAATTTATTATTTACTGTGACTTAGAGCCGGGCAATACATCTATATTATATCTATATTGTGTCTTAGATTATGGATTCTGCCATATCTTGACCAGGTCATATTGAATAAACTAGATATTATTAATTAAAGATTATATATATATATGAAGCGTATGTATGGACTTGACAAAATTATATATTAATAACTTTATTAATAACCTCACCGCATAACAAATTGTTTGTGTTGTAGCACAATTCGACTATATTAACCAATTTCATAGTTTTAAAAGACAAAAAAGTAGAAGCATCTCAAAAGAAAAAGTTTTATTAGCTCTGTGAAACACAATATAAGCCTAAAAATACAGAGATATCATTTATGAGCCATTTTGCCCATCCTTACCTTCAAGCTTCACAGAAATATGATGTGGTTTGTGACATTTTCTGTTTTATTTTGTTCTATTACAATGGTCTGGGAAATTACCATGTGGATTCTTAAAGGTACAGTGTATGAGAACAGAAAAAAAGTGCATCAAGCAACTACGGTGGCCTTTACATACCAGAAATATTAATAATAATGATATTGTTTTTCTCTGTTTGCTCGGCGGCACAAAATGGCCTCCACAGAGCAAGGCCCTTGTCTTAAGTACACATATAAGGTTCATTCTAAAGCTACAAAAAAAGAGAAAATATGATTGTACACGTCTACAAACATACTTATAGGTAGTATAGTTGTTAAATGTTACACACTGGATTACTGTGCTGTTGATCCGGTGTCGATGCCGGCACTGTGAGTTATGGTGGCATTAGCAGCAGGGCCACTTAACAAAAGGCTCACTGCATCAGATCTACACCTGCTGAAGTCAGAAGAGAATGCTCACTATTAATCTTTCAATGACAGGAAACCGCTCAGTTTCATATTAAAAGAATCGGTGTTTTTAGCTCGTGTGGACACAAGACCTGCTGCGGCCTTGTTTTATAAGATTGTGTCACTGAGGCATCAGTGGTTCAGTAGCTCCTGAGTGCTGTGATGTAAAATCGCTGATTTTCTCTCAACAAAAGACCTCAAACCTCTCACTCGCCAAAGATTTGAGCCATTTAATGGCTGAAATCAGGTTTTCCTGATGTTCCCGCTGGCAGCCATTTTCACTGTGTCTGTCCGTCTATTTGTCAGCGTTACAATAAAGAATGAATGGAGTGTTTCCATGACGATAAATGATGTATCTGCATGTGTTCTCCAGCTCTTAGTCCGTGTGTTTTTTTCCTCTCTACTTTTATTTGGACTCGGCGCGCAGCACATTGACTTCCACGCTACATTATTAACAGTTAATCATAGAGTGAAGTTGTCAGCAGGGGCAGCTGCAGTTTTCATAATGGCCTAATTTCTGGCAATCGCAGACTAATTATCTGCATTTGCAGTCATTGGGAGTTCTCTTTGTAACTATGTGGGAACTTTTAATGTAGACTTTATGGTCCAGGGATGAGTTGTTCAGGTTATATGTCTTGAAAAACACCACAGGGCATAACTGCCCCATAAAGCTGTGACGTCACTGCAGCAGTGGAATTAAAAAGGTAAATTGTTAAAAGACTCTTCCATGCCATGGTTTAATCCACTCCTGTACAAACAGTGTTGTGGTGTATGGACAAATTACACTGTTGTAGAAAAACAAACCTGAATATCATTAAAGCTCCACTATGAGCTACGATTTTGTTCTAATCCTTTTTGTAAAAAGAAAAAACTTTAAAACTTATTTAAAGTTTTACAAAGAACTGATTTGAAAACAGCACCATTCATGATTTGCCCCTAGTAGTGGTACAATCTAAGGAATGCAGTGTTAGGAAAGTGTCCTTATATGAAGGCTATTAATAATGACTATAACCTTCACATTTGAAAGGATAGATTAAGCTGAAGTTTAAGCTACCCCTGATTTAGCTTGTTGTTATAGCCTTGTCCAAAAGGGACATTTAAGTGTGTATACTGCTCAGTCACCTGCACCAAATTCCATTCAGAAAATCAGCGTCTACTTTGTCTACTGCTGCCACATTTGTCCAGATGTTCTCACTCAGGAAAATACTAACCGGGGATTTCAAACACAGATATTTGAAAATAACACTTTTTAACTCACCGACTGAGGCAGCAGTTGATCGACATCTCCTTTGAGCTGTGATGTAAAAATAGCTGATTTCCTGAATGGACTTTGGTGCAGGGAGTGAATGGTTTACAAAATGACTAAAGCTTTCTGAACCATCACTTTACTCTTTTACACTTTTACACTTTAATGTGCATTAAAATCAAAGTTCAAAGCTTAAATTCAAACTTAACATTTCAAGCAAACAAACAAAAAAACAGATAGTGTTTACCTCAGGTTTTTGATTAACTTAATAAAAACTTATCTTGGTTTATGTTTCCAGGTTTTTTACCATCTGTGTGATATTTAAAACTATACTGTATAATAAGGTATAAGGTACAAAGTGGCACTGTGGCAATACTGGGATGATTGTGAAGGTTTGTATTGTCTGCATAAAAACGAACACTGATGCTAAACTAAACAATGTAACTCAAACATTCAATATCACACTAGTGTCAAAATATGTTTTAAACCTTGCGAGCAAATCTTTCTTTTTCAGTGTTTTCATCTTGTTTTGAAAGGAATTAAAGGGACTGCAACTAAACTTTATAATTTATTTTCTTGATGACTTTATTGTTCAATTTCCTGTCCCAGAGGAGCAAAGAAACCATTAAATATTCACATTGAAGAGGCAGAGAAATCAAATAAATTTTTTTTTTTATCAAATTAATTTAGTTGTTGATTACTTAAGGAACTTAAGGAAAAAAAGCCTTAAATGATGTATATATTAGATGGAGTTTTTGGATATTACTCACTGAAGTGACAGCATGAATTCCCCTTGAATTACAATATTATTTCGATGTGTTTGATTGAATTGACCTCACTTAACGTCACACATGTACGATGAAGATGCTGCAACAATATGTCGCGCAACACTCGCATTCATCACTTGTTTTTTTCATGTAACACAGATCTAATTCTGTTGGATTCAGAGAAGAGAAAAGTGCAGTGAGAGAGAACAGTGGACTCGGACTGAACTGCTCACGGCACCTTTTCTTATTTCCTCTATCTCTCATTTGCTTTATCTCTGCACCCCCCTCCCTTTGTCCTCCTCCCTCCTCACATTCTTTCCTTCAGACGAAAGCAGGCTACGCATTAATGAGTCAATGCGGAGCTGTATTATGTTTAATTAGGGTAGTTTATATAATGAGGTGTTCATTTCTAATGGAGGGACATGCTGTGAGCAGCACATCTGCAAGAATAACTCAGGCAATCAGTGGCACGAGGACCCATGGAACTGCAAATGAGACTTACTTACTCAGAAATGAATTATGTCTCGGTGCCTTTCGCAAAGCCCATTAATTAAATCCACTGGCATCAAGGTCTTTTTCTTAATTTCATGTACCATTAGCATAATAAACACAATTTGAGTTAGCACAATGTGATCAGTTTAATGGATGCTATTTATTTTACTTTATTATTTAAAGCTCTGGTAATAGGGAGGGGGGAGAAACATAAATATGTCTCAGTGGCTCCCTCTATGAAAAACTCCCATCAGACACTGGCACCGATTTCCAGGTGTTCCACGCAGCGGCGGCGGCCTGTAGGTCCCACACCAAGAAGAATCAGGGATTTTTTTTATTGACGTTTGTAAAGATATGCGCAGTATAGATTTAAATGAGCAAGAACAATATCACACAGTTTGTGAATAACTTCAATCTGGCTCAGTCTGTACAATAACATGTTGGATTTTCAACTACCAATGGCTTTTCATATTTAACACCAAAGACTCACTCACAGGTAGATTTAAAAAGCGTGTCCCTGTATAAAAGGAAACACTGACATATGTGATCGTAAAGGAAGAGTTGAACTGGTGATTTGACAAGTTTGGCTCAAACTCACTCTTAAGTTTTCACTAAGTTTCATTTTAATGTGGAAGTTAAACTTTTTCTTTTGGCCAAAAAAAGGCTGCTTTGGCGCATCCTGCTGGTGATACATTTTACATGCTCCCAATCTCCCCAGCCACCAGTGCTTGGTTACATGGCTTATAATTTTAGAGTAGACCGGTCCAGTGTAAACTCAGGCCAGGTTTCACAGTCATTAAAATGAGCCTGCAGTCTTGTGTGTCGCAGTCTTCTTACTCATAATATTTGCTGTTCAGAGTTGAATGGTCCTCTAACTTTTTCTTCCTCTCTCCTCACTGTTAAGTGAGAAGCAAATTAGGATTGGGAGGCATTTTATACACGCAGGCTATTTGAGGTCTAAGTGCAATCCGTAGCGGCAGGAATCCACGCACCTTCATTAAAACAATACACGGACTTAATGTATGGTAGTGAATTTGTTCTGACCTTAAAGTGATGCCCTGGAGGTGAGATATGATTAGCGTTATTGTTGAGGACAGGTACATCATTATCTCAATGTACCTCGACAATTGCCAAGTTCCACTGCCCGCGCTCCATCCTCTGACTCGAGCACCGGCGCAAGACATAATCTCTTCTCGAGAGCAGAAATGCACTTAATCATCTACTCAGGTTTCAGGGACTGGCCCCCGAGTGCTCGCTCTGTCTAGCAGAACTATACGACGACTGCTCAGTAAGAAATCTGCAGCCGTGTTTTAAGTTCCCAAATTAATTGCCTAATGGATTAGGGAGGGTATGGAGTGTCCTACTTTACTGGGATGGAGCAATAATTTAAATTATGCCAGGTGAGGACAAAGAAGTTGTATTTCTGGAGAAGGTTTTTCTCTCTCTCCTTTGGATAGAATACATCTTTTATTGCCCCAAATACTGTGAAGCCTCCTCATTCGCATTCAGCGCTTCATTAGACAGTCTAGAGTCTTCAAAAACGAGAACTACGACATGGATGTGAGAAATAGACATGGAGAGGTGCTGATCAAGCAGGAAGTCGTCAACAGCTACGAACTCTACGTGACTAAAAAAGTCTGACTCAATTGATCAAGTGCTGCACCACTTGATTTCGATTTTAGTAACAAAATAACGATCCTACCTTCTCACTTTTCGGTACTTTCACCTGCATTTACACCAAGTGGTATTATTGCAGTTTAGAACAGTAAACACTAGCTACACTAGCCTTGTTACCTCCGCCAAAGGAGGTTTTGTTTTATGGGTTTATCTGTGAGTTTGTAACTTCCTGTCTACGTTTTTGTGATGGTCGGCGATCCCACAAATATGTCGCATTACATTTTGATGACATCGCAGAAACTCAGACATTCCTCGTTTCGGATGTCGTCCAGATTACAGATTTGGCGCCAATTTGAGAAGTCCTGTTTAACAAGTTTGTTAAGGACATTTTTATTTAGAAATGATTGGATAGCACAGAAGAGCATGAAAGGGAAGGGGGAAGATATGCAGCAAAGGACCATGGGTAGAATCTTCTGCATCCAGTGCCTCAGTGTATTTTGTAGTTTAAACAGCCACATCCACTGTACTCCCAGTGCCGGCCCCCAATTTTATGCAAATACTTTCCTTTTGATTGTCAACCTTTGTGGTGGCTACAAAAAAACTTACCATCCCACTTATTTACAGCCGTCTAATATGGTACTTTGTGTCTTCTTCTTTTTCTTACCTTTAGCTTCTCCCTTTTTAGAGGTTGCCACAGCGAAGCATCTTATATGATTTATACATATTTGATTTAGTAGAGATTTTATTTCATTGTGGTGAACCGTCTCAAAACTTGTGGGAATATGGGAAACCCCCAAAATGCACCATTTTCCCCAACAAAGCCTGTCTTCTTCAGACAAAGAACAAAAGGATAGAAGACAAATGTCTGCCACTCTTGCCCTTTGCCTGCTCTGTCATCTTCTTCTTTTTATTGCTCATATGTCGCATTATTTACGTAGCTTTACGTATCACCATCACGCACACCACATTAAAAATACAAGCCAGGCGAGTGCTTACTGTTCCACACTGTACATTGTTACCTTGTAGAAACACCCCGGATACATTGAGGCTGTGCGTTACCAAGACAACAAAGAAAGGCCTTGGAGTCGTATAAGAGGAATGTCTTTAAATTTGACTCCCTTTTTTTTGGACAATCTAAGTGACCCAAAGTCGGCCTGTTACTTTGCCGTAGCTCATCGTAATGGACATTAAAGTGGAGAGGTTGAAGGAGAACGGCTCCATGTGTCAAGTGTTGAGTGAAAAACACATGACACCGAAACCCATTAGTGTCCTCTCCAGAGAGACAATGCCCAGATCTCTCTCTGTCTCTCCCACTCCCACCTTCCTCCTCCTTCTCCTCGTCCTCCTCCTCCTCACTCCAGACCCGGGGTGCTGTTTCTGACAAAAGACACTCTTCTTGCTTCAGATAAAAGGCCCCACGATTAGCCCAGGGCGTGAACTGTACTCCGCGCCCCTTTCACTTTTTTTTCCCGTCGTAAAATGAGAACTTGAAATGATGTCAAACACTGCTGTAATGAATGTTCTCAGGAACTCTGGGAATCATGCAATTATCTTTGCGTTGAAACAAAGTTTTATTGGATATGACGATGCTCAGATGGGTTATTTTTTTCATGTTGTTTATTGCATGAATTTAGATTGGCAGTGTATTACATTGCTACGGGTAATCATTTTTGGCTTATTGGAATGTACACTATCTTTCTTTTTGCAATAATCACTGGTAACCTTTGTGCCCCATGACGACAAACTGAATGAAAGTTAAATTTAGAAAACAACACAAGATATTGCGTCAAATAAATTCAAACTGCAAAAAGGATATAAACAAGTGTTTGATGGAGACTTATTGGAAACACATTGTTTATAATCTCCATTCGTGTCATCAGCTCACTTTCACTTCTTAATAATGAACATTTTACAGTACACATTAGTCTTGCTGAGGACTAGTAGTGTTCATTTTATTTTCAAGAATTCTGTTCATATGCTTACTGAGCGTTACAGATGACAGTTTAAAAGCAAAAATGTTTTTCAATTATTGTATGGCATTATTTGTCGCATATTTCAAACACCAGTGCATGAGTGTGTAATGCAGGATTTACAGTGTGTTGAGCAAACGGAAAAAAACAGCGAACAAGATGCACTCAAACACCCTGGTAAATTATATCCCTTCTGAGGTTTCTACAGTGTAAGACTTAGAGGAGTGGCTTCAAGAGGAACACAGGTCATGTCCGTGACCTAAATGCTTGCTGCTGCCACCTTCTGACAATATATGCACCACAAATGAGGTCATCATCGCAGTAGAAAGACTTGTGGACCAAATGTAGCCCTCCAATTGATGGAATAGAGACAGAATATAAGACTAAATGTATAATAAGTAAGTAAGTAATAAGTAAGAAGACATTTGGTTGTAATCATGTTTTACACTCAACATGAAATGACATATATTTAAACTGTTTTAATCACAATTATCCTCATCATTATTTGCTAAATTTTTCAATTTAATTCTCTGTGCATCATAAATATGTTTTTATTGTGAATCATTTTATATCAAAACAAGCACTTTTACTTTGCAATTCTGTCTAATATCATAATGAATGTCTTATATTGCCCACCGGCTACTTAATAGTTGTTTTTTCCACTTTGTTTCCCTCTATGTCGGCCCCTGCTTGACCAGACTAGATGCTCATTGGCCCCCAGGTATACCCTCCCTTTCACCCTATATCAGCTGGAATTGGCTCCAGCGGCCCCATGACCCTCATGAGGAGGATAAAGTGGTAGACAATAAATGAAAGGATGATAAAACATTTGTTTTGTATCTCTGTAGATTCTCCTTCATCCAGGTCATCGTTATCCAAACACGTTGCGTCGGTAGCAACTGGAATTTTAAGTTTTTCTTGATGACGTTTCAAGGCTTCTTCAGTCGTGGAGATTTGAAATGTAATCTCTGTGTAAAGTAAGCATGTGTTCACTGGAGCTTCATTGTGCTCCAATGGCAGTCGTTGAGAGATATACAGTCATTTCCCTGCGAGAGTTTTTCCTTCCGTCTGAATCAAAAACTCCTGCTCTGGTCGCCATGATTTTTTTTTTCAGACACCCCTTATTAAAAGAGTGTGACACAGAAAGGGGGCGTTTGAGGATCAATAGTGGAGTTCCGTGCTTATATTACTCTGCTGGTCATTGAGTGGCGCCATGAGCTCATAGCTAATGACTGAAGATCGATGGGCAGAAAGTTGCCTGTGGTTTGTTCAGTGTTATGTTTATGATGCTGCACCACTGACACTCTTCACCCCAGGGAGACACAAACAAGCTGTGCAAATACGTCCGCTGAAAGTGGTTTTAGTTGCTTATTAGATTTTCAACTACATGACAAAAATCCCTGATTGTATTAGTGAAATAAGACGATCAGTCTATCAGCTAAACAAATACCAGATGAAATTCCCCAGCATGCCACTTGGCTTTGTCATTTTTTTTCATCAGACTTGGCGGCATCCAAAAACAGAGGATGCGATTTACTGTTTTAGCCGTAACAACAAAAATAAATAAATCAACAAATAAATAGGAAGAAGAGACACATTTAACATTACAAGCAGCGATAGATCTACTTTCTGATGATTCAATATGAAATGTCATATGTGAAATAAAGAAGTAACGGGAAGGAAAATGATTATATTCCCTCTCTTGTCCTTTTGAGACAGTCGACTCCAGGCATTAAGATAAATGATCTCATACATGTCCAGTCTGTACCATTATCAGATGTAATTCATATGTTTTTAGTGCAATCTTGAAAATGTCATGTTCTTTATGTTTGCCGTTATGGATAGGCTTTAAAAGCTTACGATCATAGGAAGCACAAATCTCCCCTAAGGCCTTTCCGTTTTCCCACAGTGTCAATATAGATCAACAAATTATACAGTAACGTAATTGTATTTGAGGTTGAACGTGTTCTATCAAAGCACTGACATGTATGGCAAAGTTACCTTCAATCTGGAAAACGGAGCAACATCATGATATACCAGGGAAATGTGCAATAAAGATTTGCATAACAATTCAAAATTTGATTGCAGGTATAGCGGCATTTATTATTGCAAGAGGGATAAATGCATTTTCAATTCCATTCCCTGACTGCCTGATTAGAACTGCATCTGTTACCATGAGGTGGCAGCAGCAGCCTTATGGTGCATCAGTGACATAACAATATACCATAGAATCATAGTTTAGATAGCAGAACGTTTTAAATGTATTAATAACTATCCTACATTGAGTTTAAATAACATTACCCTAACCCAAAAAACAAAACTTGTCTTAAATTTTTGTTACAAGTGGAGCAAATAACTGAAAAGGCCTTTAGCAAAACAGAAAAAAGAGACATAATTCTGTATTTCTGAAGTGGGGTTGTAGCTGAACATGTCCACACACCAATATATTAACTTTAAGTTGTTGTTTTTTTCCTTTAAACAAGCGGTTTTAACTTAAAAGGACACAGGAGTCGTTGGTCGACTGCAGATTCAGTCGTTCAGTTGTTTGAATTTGGTATTTGAAATTAGTTCAGATTTACACAGACTTTACAAAAGAAGCAGCAGTAGAAACATTTGAACAGTGGCAAATGGAGTTTATTCTGAAGTTAACGTACAATTGAGACATTAAGACATTTTTTTAGTGGTAAAACCATCATTCAGAATTATGTAACGCAAACGCCCTAAATGAGGCAGCTCATGTGTCCTGTAGTGGACAACAACACTCTGTTGACCCCACATCACACGTCAGTCCCTCAACATCAGCTTGTACATCGTTCATCTCATAATGTGGCATTTATTTGTCACGCAGCAATCTTGCCAGTACTGTCGTGAATGTTTTGATATGGCAAAGCCTCATTTGCCATAATTATTATTATTATTATGGTATTTTGGGTGCGTCCATCCAATGTTTACTGCTTATCCATGTCTCAAACTCACAGCTCGAGGTCCACATGAGGCCCATCAATCGATTTGACACAACCAGACACTTAAATGTGACATTTACAGAGTCATTATTTGTATTGTATTGTGAATTATCATAACGCATCGAAGCTAAGCTAATATGGCCCATCCCTATACAGTTACACAGCCCCTAAGTCAGTGTCTCACACACACACACACAGGGAGAACATGGACGTGAGCGGGTAACTTTCTTGCTGTGAGGCCTTATTTTGGGTGTATAGTCAAAAAGTCAAAGCACTCAAAGAGCACAAACCTCTTTCAAGGCCGCTCAGTTCCCCTCAGTGACAACACACTCGCAAGGTTACCAATCTTTTTTTTTTAATTTTTGGCTCTGTATTCATGTCTGCACCGCCACCAAAATTAAATTATGTCTTCACTCGGCCAAAACCTACATTGAAAAAAAGAAATCATCATAATCTGCCCTTTATTTTGTGAGCTATGTTCCTCAAAAACAGAACAATTCAGCCAAAAACACAACCTTTCTGGTAACATGGGTGGGCAGGCTTAGATTTTACAAAGTAATACACCAAGAAGATGCCCCTCTCAATTATTTTGTACTGTCCTTAAAAAGATTCGCTAATGTATCCTCTCAGTCTAACTGCTCTCTTGACGTCAATGGCGTTTCGCTCTGAAGAAAGATTGAAAATGACTCCCAGTGCCACCATGAGCCACTGTGGTTTCAGGCTCCGAGCCCACATTCCGACAGGAGCTCATCCACTCCCATTTTTTCAAATATAGACTTATTATTACCTTCCCACAATAAATTGCTCTGGAGGGCTGGGGAAATGCTGCTCTCCGTTTTCTGTAACAGTGGCATCTCAGATATCATTAGGAGAGTAGGATGCAGGGGGACAGCAGATCAATGGATTCCACCACAGAGGCATTAGTACACTCTGTCTACGATCAGTTTACTGAACAACACAGACCCTGCGTATCTTACTGGAAACAATTGATGCATTGTTGCAGCGAAATTAAATCCACAAATTCATAAACCCAATCAGATATTCAATTGGCACGACCCAAAATAATTGTGTGGATGGCTACAAATTGTGCGCCGAGACACAACAACACTGACTGTCCGTTCAATATCGCACACTGCTTTGTCACAGAACGGTCTGAGCATTCAATCTAATCCAATTTTACGTTCATTTAATTTGCTTTTTAATCCGATAACAGGAAAAAAATGCCCTGTGCGTATGTGACTAAGTGTTGTGTTATCACTGTGTCTCATTTCATGATGATTTTCCAGAGAAATATTGAATCCGGTGCAATCCAAACATGATCGACATGTTGGGCCTCAACAATCCTCAGATGAAAATACTCTGCAGTCAAAATCGACAGGCTGAAATTCAAGCCATAACATAGCACAATGTAATACACCACCATCAGTTAAACAAACCACAGTACAACCAGCTAGAAAACTGTGTAGGCAAAATGGATCATTTTGGATTTAGATAAACTTCACTAGTCTGGATTTTGAATACCATATTCCCAAACATTTTCATTTTAAATGAAGAATTTTGTTTTATATTAGTTGTTTAGAGTTCTACGATATAGTTCTATAGCAGTATTTTTGAAAAAAAAAACCATGGTATTATGATAATGATATCCCCCCGTTACCATGTATTTACTTAATGGTAGGAAAGTGTTACCTTAATTCTTTAGAGGTTTAAACTTCCTCATTGCATTTTCCGTTTCAATTCCAACTGTATCTAAAATAAACCTGAAACAAAACAAGTTCCAACTTGTGATCAAATAGTACCTTCAAACGGTGCCCTTGAACTTTAGTTTACGTCATTGGAAGTCTTCAATGCGACATGCTTAGCGTTCAAATGGCAAGGTCGTGACAACACTGTTGCTAGGCATTGGCAAAGCCAACTAATGTCAACATAACACATGGAATGTACATAGAGGGGAAAAACAGTGTCATAATGGAAACTTTACCTCAGACAATATCACAATATAGCTTAGATATTATATTAATATAGCTGACCTTTCAGGAACTTTCCACTTAAGACTTTGTGGATACAATATACAAGGGTGATCAAATTGACTGATTTTGCATTGATTTCCTTTACTATGCTTTACCTACAACTTTAATGATATTTTCATTTTGTTGTTTTATCAGTAAATCAGATCAAAATTAGGTTTTTTTAAATTATTTTTACGGGTCTCGTAAAACAGGTTACCCACTAAATGTTGTTTTTGTTCACAAAGCTCCCTCGACATGTAAAGTTGCATCTCCTGCAGGGCACAATAAATATTTCAGAGAGGTTGTATTAGTTAAGTGACACGGTCACAATGAGATAAGCTTGCAGTCTGAATTAAAGATGTACTCTGTACAAATGCTGTGGCTGCATTAGATTAGCCACAACCTGTAATCTGTCACTTAGCTGCAGCATGCCTTGCTGTTAGAACTGATGTAAACTGCTGCTGTCTGGGCACAGAGCTGGGGAGTGTAATGGGGATTCATTGATCCGCTGGTCTTTAGCTGATTGAGTTAGATAATTAAAAAGCCTCTTGTATCAGTTCCATTAAGGATTGTTTGTGTTGCTTTTTTCTTCTTGCCTTTGTTCTTGAACAGCAAAACTTTGAGCTCCAGAGAGCTGCTGGAAAACAACTGTGTGTCTTTTTGTGCCTTTATTAAATGCTTTATTTGTCCAGTTTGATTTATCAGTAGGAATGGGTATCCACCGCTGTATCTACAACCATTACCAAGTTGGTAACAGTTCCACATGGGTCAGTACTGACATATTAATGTGTCTGGTTATGTTAAGAACAACTTGGAATTAAAAAAAAAAATCCTAGCAAAGTTCACTAACATTTTAGGATTCCCAACCAGACAAATACATTTGCGGTCGCTTTGTTTACTTTTTAAACTTTGATGTCACTTTGTCTAATTTAGCGAAAACACAGGGACTATCATAAATAAAAAGATAGTTGTGAGTCAACAGGTTAGCAAACCCATGAAACACAAACACAACATTCTATAAATGTGAGCAATGTGTGCTTGACTGCTTTAGTAAAGCTAATATGTTAGCTACCGCTAACAGAACTGCCATCATGATGCAGCCTCCTGGCTAAAATCCTAATTTAAACTTTACTTCTTCATTGGTCAGAAAAGTTGGCATCTGGAAAAACAGTGTTAGTGATATTTATGTTTTGTCTATACTAACGTCACTTTAGAACAGTAATTACAATGCTAGTAAACTTAGCTATTCAGTACTATGTTCTGTTCTTCTGGTTAGCACATAAATGTTTGAGCTTACTTGTATCATTTGAAGGCAGTTGAAGGTAAAGGGGGTAACACTCATACAACTCATACAACAAGATGTGAGGGAGCACAGCTTGTTTGAATTGAGTAAAGCTAACGTTTTAGCTACTTTTAACTGCCGTGTAGTGTAGCCTCCTGGATAAGCCTCCTCATTGGTCAGTAAAGTTAAGTTATGGTGCATTTCCACCGGCTCTACTCACCTCGCCTTGTCTCGCCTCGGCACGACACAGCACGGCACGATTAGGTTGCATCTCCACTACAAAAAAATACCTACTTAACTTGGGCGGAGTCATCACCGCACGGGCGCTCACTTCGTTTTATTCACCACACACACACGAGTGACGAGTGACTTTACCCCAGACTTTTGCAGTTGTTGGAGATTAACCCACATTTTTAGGATTGTTAAGTCGTTTTAACTGATCCACAGTTCGGCTTGATTTCTGTCCACACGTCTCCCGAGTACAGCCTCCTACTCCACAGACTACAGCGGTAAATGATGCTGCTTGCGATCGCCGGCGCTGTCCCTAAATACACCACTCCACTTTAAAAGACTCCTGTTAAGTATAGAGGTTTCCCTGGTAGTTGTTGGAGATAAACCCACGTTTTTAGGATTATTAAGTAGTTGTAAGTGATCTACAGTTCGGCGCTGTT
Organism: Solea senegalensis; assembly: GCF_019176455.1. NCBI lineage: Eukaryota > Metazoa > Chordata > Actinopteri > Pleuronectiformes > Soleidae > Solea > Solea senegalensis. The sequence continues at coordinate 24,465,119 of NC_058034.1, read as the reverse complement.
CGGCTTGATTTGTGTGTGGGAGGTCTTTTCCTGTGACGGGACTCTGGCCAGTCAGCGGCCGGCAGTCTGACCAATCATCGCATAGTACCTACTACTAGCACACTTGGAACCTCGCCGGTGCAGGTACTAAAAATAGTACCTGGTACAAGGTACTATGCTAGTGGAAACGCTACTTAAACCGTGACGCGGCGAGGCAAGTAGAGCCGGTGGAAATGTGCCATCAGTGTCTGGGAAAACAGTGCTGTTGATATTTACAGACCATATTAATGTTTTGCTTATACTAATGTCACTTTAGAACAGTGGTGAAAATGCTACTGAACTTATTAGCTATTTTGTACATTTGAGTTTTTGTAGTTAGCACTTGAAAGTTTGAGCACACTTTTCCAAGTTAAACCTCAACGGCAGCAACCCATATGAAGCTAGTTGAGGCTAAACGGGTACTCGTTAAACATGTTACATGAGGCTTGTTTGACTGCTTTGGTAAAGCTAACATTTTTGCTACTGCTAACAGAACTTTGATGTTAATAGATACTTTCTTATTGGTCAGTACTTACATAAGTAAGCATGTGGAAAAACAGTGCCGCTATTGATATTTGTTATATGAATGTCACCTCAGAACAAAATGCTAGTAAATGTAAGTGCTTAGTACTTTGGAGTGTTTCTAGTTAGCACTTGAAAGTTTGAACTCACTTGTATACGTTTTGTAAAATGAAGAAACTATGATATTTGTGCCCATAAAACATGTTATGTGAAGCAGTGTAGCTTTAGAAAAGCTAATGTCTCTGCTGCTGTTAATGGAACTACATTGGTACATCACCATGACCAACACTGATAGCTACTCAGGTTATGTTTATGTTTTATGAGGCTATTAGCATCTCTTTTAATATATTGTAAAATATGTGCTAATTAATCCCAAAGACAACATTAGATTAGCAGTAGCCACAGAGGTCAGTCACAGAGGACGCATTTTCCAGGGAAAATTATGGAAAAAAAGATGATGTCATTGGACTGACTTTACTTTAGTTACTTTAATTTACAGAAAGCTCACTGCGTAACATGTTGCTGAACAGTTTCGCTTTGCTCAAACCATGTAATGCAAATATCCCAGCACAGGCGCTAGCAGTCTAATCTTATTCATGAGTTTAAGCTCAAACAACAACAATGTCCAAATGGAGCTCTCAGACAAGAATGTTCTCACTCAGTATGTACATGCACAGTTTAATTCAAACTTAAACAGGCTACCAGGCAAATTGCCGAGCCAAAGTATACTTGCGGTGAAGAAAAATATATTTATTGGCTGTATATGTCTGAATCTGCCTATATTTCTATAGCTCTCTATAATCTAGTGTGTATTGAATTAGTTTCCTCCTGACCTTTATGTCACAGAAAAACAAACAGCAAACGGATAGATGGATGGTGAGATGAATTGTGCTGTGGTTCTGTATGTTTCATACCTGCTGTACATGTCGTGATACAAATTAGATGGAGCATGGTTCTTGTGGTTGCTGTGTTGTCCGAACAAAGCCATATGATTTCCAGAAACAGTATCAGAGTTTATACGTCATCTACCACATCCGGGTCAAAGGCCGGGGATGAAATTTTGGTGCATGCGCAAAACACCAAGTCCAACTCCAGTCTAACTAAGTGTGTACATGCAGGAGTTATCAGACTAAGACTCGCTTGATTTTAGTCGTACTAACATATTTACATGATATTAAGAAAAGTGAATTATTGTCTTAGTCTGACTAAATTTGGACTTTTAATATGCATGGGAATGCAATGACTGTTGCTGGCATTTTTTGACAGATAAAGTTCACCCAAGAATGGTGGACTCCATGTTTCCATCCCTTTAGCAACATTAACAACTCTTGCTCAGAAATTGGCCACAACAGACACTACCTTCAAAAACCACCTCTAGCACCAAGCGCCAGGATTGTCTACCAGCAACCATCAAAGGTAACTGGTAACAATATTGATATGAGATTAGAGAAGCTTTATTCTACATTGCTAAAATAAAACTCATCCCTATTCATCGCTCATGATGTTGTGGGCGACATGGAGCATGGGGTACTCAACTAGTTCTAGATTTCATGATGGCATTTAATGATATCACTGCACAGCATGTGAAAAAATGAAAAAGTGGCTGCGCAAATCAGAATATTAAAGCGGCATGTGTGATTTGCTGGGATCAGACATGTCCCTCTGAACACGATGCGGAGCGACTGTTCTGTCCTGAAGCGAACAGGCTGCGCTCGGCTTTGTACCTCCTCCAACAGGCCAACTGTCCTCTGCTGTCACTGGAAGCCACGCCAGCCTTCCTCAGCAGTGGCTACCATGTCTGCGGCAACGCTGAAAATAGCCACTGCTGAGCTCATTAGCAGATTAGGTGTTGCAATGAATCTGTGTGGTTAGTGCTCCACAGCCTGATATTGTTCCTCCAGGATGGCAATTACAACTGATTGACGTGTTGTCACATGAGGATAGACGGAGGGTGGAGCTCACAGCCTGAGCCTGTGGAAGGGGCACCACACGAAGGACAAAATAATCTTTCTACACAACGTGTAGGGTAAATAACACCATCCATGTTGCGAGCATCAAATGAGTGCTCTGTAGTTGTGATGTAAGTCGTACATTTCAGACATAGACAGCGATGAGTTCTGACACACTGATGCTTCGGTTCAAGCTTAAATTACATAAACCACAAGTTGGTGGTAAACTGTGGGGCTTGGCCTCTAATTAAGGCCTTTAAATATCAGATGGATTATTTTGTGTTTTACTTTTCAAACCAGTATCCAGTCAATGTGAGTTTTCACATCAATGGCAGAGATTCATTGCGTTATATTGCATTGTATTTGTTGACCAAGGTAAATCTCTTAGAGATTACTTCAGATAGTTACACTAACCAGTCACAGTGTGTGTTGTTGAAGGTAAATATCAATTATTTTCATAATTCATGCTGGGCAGCCCATGGCCTATGGAAGGCAATTGGGCTCATTGGGCTGGTTCAAATTCTGGGGCTGGACAAGGACTGGGGTGCCCCTGAGCAAGATACTTAACCGCCATTGCTTGATAAAGTTCTGCCCACTGCTCCTGCACCCGGTTTAAGTGACTTCACTACTGGTGTGTAAAGAATGGGTTAAACGCAGAGGTCTAATTCATTATCAATCATTGGTGCAAATAAAAACAAATTTTAGTTCCATTAAATTTCTGCTTTATTTGTAATTGCTTTGCCTTTATTGTGACACTATGTGCTGCATGGGTGGGTTTAGGAGGTGTCAAGAGAAGGAGGAGTAAGGCACAGTAACTTCAACCTCCCGAAACAAGAAAGCTCTCCACTTATGTCGTGGCTTTTCTTGTCACTTCATGCCCATCCCAACCGCATCATTTAATACATGCGTGACGGTCCCCTCATTTTAAACATTTCTCTTCACATCAACCAAAGCATTGTTGCACTCTCTTTTGAGAAAACGTCTGCGGAGAAGAAACCGCCGTTATGTGTGGTTTCATAACACCATACGTGGCCGGACACACCTTGGCGAGGTTCACCCGTTTACTTCGGGAGTTATATAGAGAATGCATATAGCACTCTCTATACATGTATTAAGATGCAATTATATAATCATTTTAGAATAATTTTTAATAATTGTTGCCTTCAGAGTCACAATTGAATCAGGATTGCTTGGCGTCAGCTAATGGCGCTCTAAACAATATATAAACAAATAAAACTCAAGTAAAATGACTAAACACCAGTTCATCATTGCCGGACACTTCTGATGTTCAAGTTCACAGAAATTCACCTTTGAATATTTCACCATTTTGTGCCATTTCTTCCTGTGGCTCAAAGTCATGAACACACTGTGTTTTCTTACCAACATGGACACAGCGGCACTGCCCAGAAGCATTGACTCGCTGTAATTTCGTCTTTGGATCAAGCATGCTTTTCCATCTCTGGGGCTTCATGTCATGGCTGCTCATCAACCAAGTGTGGCCTTTCAAAACCAACGTCGTATGCGATTCCAAAAGTCAGCCCTCCCTCCCTGCATTTGAAAGAGAATCATTGTGAGTTGTGACCCCAGTCTGTTAAATTATACAGTTTGATCTGTGGTTGTTTAAACTGCAAAATTCAAAGGAAATATTAAACCCAATTTCACAACATCAGTGAGCCATCAGCAGTTCATAAGTGCCGAGAGAATATTTGATTCTTTATAGAGTGAGGCGTCTGATCATCTGATTTCAAATGGATTCATGCTGCAGTCATGAACTTTGCATGATGAGCATGTTGTTAGATCAGATGCAAGATTTCAGAGCGGGTGGCTGGTTGTTGGGCGGAGGAGACGTCTCTTCTCTATGTAAATAATAGAGTAAGGATATTAACTGTGTAGCTGGTGGATATGCTTCTGTAGTGGGAACAAAAGTACAAACATTAAAATAAAAAATGCCAAAATATCATTTATATCACTAACCTGGTTTCCTTGTTTTCCATTCTGCTCTGCGTTGTTTTCTTAACCAAATTATAAAACATAATTACTGTATATGTTTTATAAAGATAATAATACTAACTATCTATGTGGTATTTTTCATACATTTTAATCACCAAATGCTTCACAAGACATACAATCTTCAGAAATTGGGTAGTATAAAAATGTATACACTTAAAATCAGGTACAGTCTATTAAAAAATCTATTGCTGCCACGCCATAAAAACAAAAATAAATAGCCCTCACATAATAATTTGAAAGGTTTCCCGTTATATGAAGATGTTTTTTGCGTTGTAATGACTTACACTCTCATTATGATATAACAAGAAATAATGAATGAATTATTTATGAAATGAAATAGTAATTATAACGTCTTGTCTTAACATGAGACTTTTCATGTGTATCTCAAGCTGCCTCATAGTGATCAACTGAAGCTGAGCTTGGACTAGCTTTATGTGCCGTGTTGTAGCACACTTTCACCAATGAAATGCAAATACAACTGTACATATTTGACCATATTTTCAACTGGAATGTTGTTGGTTCAAGTCCCAATTCTGTTGGTCTACGTGCAAACGTGTCCTTGGGCAAGATACTTGACAGCTGTGCCGTGGGTGTGTGAATGAGTATGAAAGACGTGTTTGTGCTATATGAATGTGTGAAAGCAAAACTGTAATGTAAAGCAGCTTTTCATTAGAAACATTAGAAAAGTGATGTAAAATAATCGCCTCTGTTGGATTTGCCATCATCCGATCAGTCAACTAATCATTGACTTATCGACTATCAAAATAACTGTTAGGTGCAGCCTTAGTGTCAAAAACAAATCTACCCTGGGACAAAATATGGAACATATTCATTAAATTCATAAAATGTCATTTGAAAACACAATTTACTTGTGAGGGAATGTAATTTATGTGTGTATTGTTATTTTTATTTTCAGGATTTTATTCAGCTGCCCTGCGAAAAACTAATCTCTTGTCACCTTGACATTCAACAAATATTTAAACAAAAGACTAGAGGATGAAACTGTTTTGGAACTGACCTTCAAAGAAATGAAAGACCTCCAACAGAACGATAATCCAACTCCCTCTGAGCTCTAGTGGCCATAAAATTCTGTATTCAGGTCCAAATGGTTCTTTTGAGTGCTAACAGCACAACTGTGAAAAGCACCAGATGAAGGGTCACTTAATGACCCATGAAGGAGCAAAGGAGTGCGTTCTTCTGTTGCTGGGCCGTTCTGCTCTTTATGAATCCAAACAAGTGGCTGAAATAGTAAATCAGCGCAACAATCTGCACTAAATGTGTAAAACAACCACACGGGAATCATTAACCCTCTACTTCAGATTTATGAGCAGTAAATAAACATGTTAAATGGTTTATATCGCAACATAAATGTACTTTAGTGCAGATATAAAGGTTTTGTTTGGTGGGCATGTACAGAGTTTTTAATGAAGTGGATCATAATGGTGACGATCAAGGACAAAAACGTGTTTCTATCCATCTTGTTTAAATGAAGGGCTGTAACAATTTATTGATTACTACATTATTTAAATATATGCTGAGTTGATTAATTAAAAAGTCAGTTAATATTATCTAATTATTGTGAATATTGTTTTGCTCTTTAATGACAGTAAACGGAATATTTGAAGTTTGAACATGATGTCATTTTGAGGTTTAGGTTTTATGGAGCCAACAAACCATTGGTTAATAATTGACACAATAACCACCATCAGTTATTTGAACATTGTACACAAAAATATGCTGAGTTTAAAGAAAAATGGTCACAAAAAAGAGTTGAGGTTTAAAAGTCGGTGGTGATGCAATAAACATTTTCCTTAACATTTCAAATGTCCTTACTTGAACTTTTCCATCTCTGCCTTCTTCTGCTGTGGTTTATTGACACTAAGTTGAAGAACTGGCATCAATGACTTATCCTCCCAACTGTTAATATTAACATTTCAGCATTTTCCATCATTAGTGGATGGAGACTTGTATTATTTAGCATGTTCTCATGCTACTTTTCTTGTTAAAGTCTTTTAAAAACACCCTCTAAAAGTCCTCCAAAAAGATTGTGCTCAGTTTTTGAGCAAATGACTGTGAATTAAGAATATTCCCTTCCTTCAACATAGCTCTTTCAAGAGCTCAAATGTGTAGCCAGATATAATTTGTGTTAAATAGCCCCATATTCTGACAGCTCTGTCACTGATCTAGTTAAACCATTAGTCTCTGACAGTTAATCTCGGTGAAACTTTTCCGGTATCGAACAATATTTTATCCAGTCAAGAGCCAGAACTCCACAAAGAGGCAGACCTACCTGTGAGGTCATGCTGTTTGATGTGGTGATGTAGTGAGGAGGGAGGTTCATGCTATTAGCAGCAACAGACAGGAAGTAACTAAAGTTAGCTACAAGATGACATCCTGGACAGGATACTCAAATTTGGGCAAAATGGGCATAATGATACAACCAAGTCAAGTGTGTTCTGTGTTCCAGTTTCAACGGAGCTTCACAAGTTATAAGTAGGTTTGTTAACTAGCATGCTAATGTAGCAGTATTTGAAAAACCAACATGTTCTCGTACAAGAGCGTCATATACAGCTGTGCTTTGTCAAAGCGTCACCTTACAGACACATAAGGTATCGGAAAGAGACCCTGGGCTTTCAATTGAATCTAAATTAAAACCACCGGTGGCACATTTAGACGGTCAGAGCAGAGAAGGGATCAAATAAAAGTCAGAGATGAGGTTAGGGCAAAGAAAAAGACTGAGGTTAGGGTTAGGATGAGTATCTGGGTTTATGTGTCTGTATAGACAATTATAACTTCAGCAAGCACTTGAATTTGAAACTTGCTTTAGTCTGGGTGAACCCTGGCCATATTGTTTCCCTCTGCACACACGTCTGGCAAGGACACTGTTTTGGCCAACTTAAGAATCTTGTAAAAAAAAAAAAAGGGAACCAATCACAAATGGCGTACATCCAATATGGTGGCCACTGAAGAGCAGTTGTCATTTTAGGCAACCATTACTTTATAGGCAATCATTGCTCGTAGAGAAGTACAACGAGCATGTTTGTTGACACGTTTTCTGTCACTCTGCATATGTCATCCAAAACATTGGTTGTAGGTCTATCCAATTGTGTACAGAGCCATGTCTGGCATTAGCCAGGCCAGACACAACCTTTCACTGCAACTAGACCTCGCTAATACATTTGCGTTGGATTGTGCAGAAGAGAACAGTTAAATGTCACAGAGGCATCACTTCACTGTCCCATCGAGCCCTAATATCACAAGCAATAGCCTGTAATGTATTAAATATATTAGTAATGATGTTAGATATGTTTTTTTAATATTTATTTCAGATTCTAACTGTTCTTTTCAAAGTTTGTTTTATGTAAAATTCAGCCTAGATTCAGTGCAGAGAGCTGACATGACTGAACTGATTTCAAGTCAGTTTTCATATTAATCATACTTACCACGTTGTGGTTGGTGTAATATTTGAATATAAATAAAATGTTTATTTGCTATAGTTTACAATAGAATGAGCTGGACAATGAAGACTTGTATTTACCTGATTTCATTTCATATCAGACATTTATTTGAATTCACAAGTGTGGATTCGTGCAATAGACCAATAGACTGAGTTCTTATTTTAACAAATGGCAACAATCTCTATGTTGTTGCTCTTAATATTATCATTCTCGACAGCCTCTTTGTGGGGAAATGTGAAATTATAAAACGTGTTAACCTTTGTTTGTGATTAGGCACACTTACGGTGGCTCTGCCTCATAAATGTTTCCCTCCTCTACAGTGGGCCTCTATAGCAGACTCAGAGCAGAGCCCCAGATTGCTGACAATGTCACAACACATATCTCTGTTAAAGGGCATTGTTTTGACCTATATATAGGTCAAAACAATGTCGTCATATAGCACTTTTCTAGTCTTGATAGCCACTCAAAGCTGCTTTACACTACAGTTTTCTCACATTGTTCTATCATCTATCAAAGTGGGGTTAAGAGTCTTGTCCAACGACACATCCAAGGGCATGTAGACGAGCAGAACTCGAACCAACAACCTTCCATTTGAAAGACGCCTCACTCAACTGCAACTGAGTCACCGTCGCCCCAAAGCAAAGTGACGAGGAAGGCGTTATATGAGCCTGCCTAATGTTGTAAGAAAGTAAGTAACGCAAACAATCTGGTTCTGGTTTGGATGGATCAGTAAACGGAATATTTTTGGGTTGTGATCTATATTTTATCCCATTATCCCGTCACTATTTTACGCATATGACGACCTCGTTCACATTGAGGAGGTACCATAAAGAAGTCCAGAAGAGCTAGAACTGTATCATGGAAAAGCACCATAACGCTGCCCCTTGGAGCCCGAGCTCCAGTTAGCTAAGTGCTAAGCTAACAGCTGAGATGTGTTTGTTTCTTTTTAGACTTTTTTGATGCTCTGGTGTCGTATCTGCTCAAGATGGTTTAGCTTATTTTGGGTCCTAACATCACTGATGTCTTCTTATGATCAGCAATAGGGCGGGAGACATTTGTAATTACTTCAAAATGTCTGGTGCACTTCCAGGCTGTAAAATTTGAACTCTAACAGGTTTTTAGGATAATCCGAATAGTGGATCAATTCATATAAGAAAGTATATTATTATTATTTTCATGATTTCAATAAATTCAGTTGAAGTCAATTGTTTTTATTTACTATGGTTTAATTTTGTCAAAGCAGAAAATGTTTATGTGAAGAGAACGCATGCAAATATCACTGCAATGAAAACCTGAGAAAATATCTTTAAATGGGAGTAAGATGGAGTTAAAGTGTTACATTAAGTGTTGGCTGCATTATGATAAATAGTGCCTCACTTTGTTATGTTAAAAGCCTGGAGCCTGACATGCAGAACAGCCATAATCCTCTCCGCGCTGCTCCACATTTCTTTATTTGACTTTTATTGATGCACATTTCGCACAACATCCACTCTATAGCTACTCAAGTTGGAATATGCCTCGGCCTTTATCATCATTTGATGAATGTTTTCCCCTCTGAGTGCATGTCAAGTCCCCTTACAAGAATTCCGTGGCTTTTACCAAAAGCCACGGCACCAGGAAGTAATCTAATAATGAAACAAGAGCAGTTTACACACCGCCTGCCTTTTGTAGCTATAATATAAACAATGGCGGCGCGAGCGTCCAGACCTCCTCTAATGGAGTACCAGAGCAAAGATGTTCATTTAATCACCAGCCCTTTTTCTTTCAAAGCAAAGCCGGCCGAGCAGCACAGGATGAGAGGCTAATGACCCATGAGCAATAAGCAAGTGTTAGATTGAATGTACTCAAGAACCACAACAACAAAAAAAAGCAGGGGGGGGGAGGAAGAAGAAGAAAAGCTTTTTACGAAATGGCGTATCAATATTTAAAAGCAAAGCGTGTATGGCGTCCCGCGCTCTAACTGGATTAGCTGTGTGATGTGTTCTGACAGTATGTTGTTAGTGATACTCCATTTGCTTTGTCTGTCATCTGATTTTCCCTCGGTAATCCGCCCAGCACCCGTTATATTTCATAATTTGTTTTGCTATCAGGGCTGATTTGTAAACGTGCAAATTCTAATTAGCCGCGGCTACTGTTTCTAATTTATTAAATATTAAATGATTCCTGTGGTGGAGTCTGTCTTCACATCCTCCAGATGAAAGTTTGTGGTATGCAAATTCAATTGCCTCTTAGATGTCAGCGTTTTTATGCTGCCGTTTTTTTTTTCTTTTCTTTTTTAAATGTTCCATTTTGCGAATGAAGCCGCCGCCCCCCCTCCCGACCCCTCCCGACCCACCCCGCCCCCCCGGTCCCTGGTCGTCCTTATGTTGATATTTATTCATCTCTGGTCGTGTTTGTGTTTTCAACACAGTTACAGGCTCTGGCTGCAGCACTGCTTTGTTTTTAACTACATTACGCTCGTCTGCTTTGGTCTGTGGAAGAAACAATGCTTTGTGTATTTTCTGAAGTTAACTCAGAGTTCAGGTGTCAGATGTGTTGTGTACTGTTTTTTTTTTTTTAGTCTATAAACCAGGTTTGTTTGCTGATTATGACTGATTTAAGAATAATATATAATAATAATATAAACACTACAAACTTTTAGTGATGGGATCCTGGTGATTTCATTAAATGAATCATTTTTTCACCAAAAGTCTGCAGTGGTCCACAGGTGAGAGGATATAAACCTGTTACTCCACTAACTAACGAGACATGCTCTTGTGTGCAGCTGCACATCTGTCAGCATCACTGTGGACACATGTCTTCTCCACAGCAGGCGAGACATGTGATGACTGAGTCAATCATGTCTTGTCATGTCATGTCTCCCTGTGTGTGTGTGTCTCCCTCTCTCTCCCTGTGTGTGTGTCTCTCTCCTTCTCTCTCCCTGTGTGTGTTGTGTCTCCCTCTCTCCCCTCCTGGCCCAATGTGTGTGTCTCTTCTCTCTCTCTCTCTCACCCTGTGTGTGTCTCCCTCTCTCTCTCTCCTGTGTGTGTTGTATTCCCCTCTCTCCCTGTGTCTCTCTCTCTCCCACACACCTGTGTGTGTTGTGTCCCCTCTCACCCTGTGTGTGTTGTGTCTCCCTCTCCCTCACCCTGTGTGTGTTGTGTCTTCCTCTCTCTCTCTCTCTCCCACCTCCCACTGTATTGTGTGTGTGTCTCCTCTCTCTCTCACCCTGTGTGTGTTGTGTCCCTCTCACTCTCTCTCTCTCTCTCTCAACCTTGTGTCTGTGTGTCTCCTCTCTCTCTACTCTGTGTCGTGTGTCTCCCCTCTCTCTCTCTCTCCCTCTCTCACCCTGTGTGTGTTGTGTCTTCTCTCTTCCTTTCCTGTGCGTGTGTCTCCTTCTCTCTCTCTAGCCTTGTCTGTGTGTCTCGCTCTCTCTCACCCTGTGTGTATTTTGTGTCTCCTTCTCTCTCTCTCCCTCCCCTCCTGTGTGTGTGTGTCTCCTTCTCTCTCTCTTTTGTGTGTGTAAATCTCCCCCTATCTCTCTCTCTCTCACCCTGTGTGTGTTGTGTCTCCCTCTCTCTCTCTCTCTCTCTCTTACACCCTGTGTGTGTGTCTCCTTCTCTCTCTCTCTCACACCCTGTGTGTGTTGTGTCTCCCTCTCTCTCCTCTCTCTCTCTCTTTCACCCTGTGTGTTGTCTCTCTCTCTTTCCATACTTTTCACCCTGTGTGTTGTCCTCTCTCTTTCTCCTCTCACCCTGTGTGTGCGTTGTGTCTCCTCTCTCCTACTCACTCCCTGTGTGTCCTTCTCTCTCTAACCCTGTGTCTGTGTGTGTGTCTCTCTCTCTCTCTCTCTTCCCTGTGTGTGTGTCTCCTTCTCTCTCTCTCACACCCCTGTGTATTGTGTTGTGTCTCCCTCTCTCTCTCTCTCTCTCTCTCTCTCTTTCACCCTGTGTGTTGTCTCTCTCTTTCTCACTCTCACCCTGTGTGTGCGTTGTGTCTCCCTCTCACAGCTCAGAGCAGATCATCATGTCTGATCTTTAATCGATCGCCCACCACTTTAATCCGCATCAGCTGTTTTTTTTTGTTTTGATTTTTATTGTGCTTTTTTTTTTCTCTTTTCATTAAAATATGCCCCCCCGACATGTTTTTATCACGGTTTGTTTCTGTTCTGCTTCTTGTCACATAAGTGCAGACAGAAGGCTACGCCTGGTTAGGTTTAAGAAGCTAAAAACATTTCTTTTTCATTCATGACAATAATATCATGAATCCCAATTATTTTCGGGATTTTCAATTATTGTCTGGATAATTGTGTTGGGATAATCATCTCTAATAGTTATTGTTGTTTTATTCAATGCTTTCTTATTTCCTCTGTGTTAGTGACTAACGTGTCTTTTGTGACTGCATTGTTTTCTTGCAATATAGAAATGACTGCCAGGTGCATGTATTAATGCAGTTAATCAATCTGTTTTGTGTTTGCTGTTTTTTCAGCCTCTGGATGTATTTATTTATTTATTGCACCATTTTATTTTTAAAATACTTCACCCTTCTGCTAACAGGAGGTGAGGAGACCCAGCCCACCCCCGCCATCCACCAGACATCAGGTGGTTAGAGTAAGTAGTTGTAATGAGACAAAGAAAAATGTATAATAAAAATGTAAAGTAATGAATCAAAAATGAGAAAAAAACGCTGTCCCGCCGCTCTCTTTCTTAATTTTATGTGATTTGAAATGTTTTTGAACGCCACTTGTGTTGAACTGTGTGACATTTATTGAACACCCACTTATCCCGAGAGAACTTCACACTAATTAAGTTTTAAGAAACACATCCATCAAACTATTGAGGCAGTTAATTCTCTATTGCGCCGTGAATTTGAATTTCTGCACAGGATGTTCCACACACTTTATATCAAACATCATTGTTCTCGGATCCCCACAGAAAGTGGATTGCAAGATGTTTCCGAGGTTGTATAAATAGTGTAGGTTCAAAAGTATATTGGAAATTACAACACATAACAAAAGTAAAATGATCATTTATGTTGCGTGAAGTACGAGGAACCGACATAGTCAGGGCTTAACTGGGCTTTTCTGTCACATAATAAAGAGTCCTTTAATAAAACCTACACAAGCCTACGTCTAGAATACCTCCTCATGCAGCAGTGGATCAACAACTTCTGTGGTCTGTGACCTAAACATTGTGATTTCCTCCAATATGACTTTGGTACAGGGAGTGAGCAGCTCACACACATTTCAGTTTATTGTGAAGTAAAGAGATCAGACACATTATTGACTGGCGTTTATTTTGTTCTGTGATTCTTTTGTGGCTAAAATCTGTTTTTCTTGGTGTTCTGCACGGGCAGCCATTGATTCTTTTTCCGTTGTTCCTGTATGTCTTTTACGGATTTTAACGTCACTGTACAGCAATTCAACCAACTGTGTTTTTTCTAAAAGTGCTTAATGAATAAAATTGTGTTCGACCATATGTCAATACCTCATACAGCCAAACACACACAAAACACCTGACTATAAGAGTGCAATCTTTCCTTGTTTCTTTCTCCATTAAAAGGTATGACCTTAAACAGTAATCTCTACTCTTTCCAACAACGTATCCCTTTATTTTGGCTCCTATCTCTCTCTGTCTCTGTTTTTCCTTCCTTTTTGCATAATAAACCTCCACCCAATTTGTCATGAAATCCCTCATTTGCTGGATACTCAGAAAGGCAGATTATGCTTATTTTTCATTTGGACAGTGGGAGATGGAGCCAGGTGTTTGGCAGCAGTGGAGTGTTCAGGTGTAACTGTGCTGGTGACGGGACATGACGAGCAGCCGCACATGAAGGATGAGGCGTGGAGGATTTTGGGGAAGAGGGGCAGCCGCGACCTACTCTCTCAAGATTTACCCCCACACCGAATGGGAGGAGGTAAAACTTTCTACTGAATCACTTTTTTTTTTTTTTTTTTTGCCAGAATCAGCTCCTGTTTCTTAATTAGCCGTTTGAAGCCCAATTGGAAATGCAGCTGTTAATGTGGGAGCAATGAGTGCGATTTGCTCGACAGGATTAACTCCTGCCTGTTCACACAATAACGATCTCATCTGTGACGAGTCCATTAGTGGAGCATTGGTTGAAAAGCGACTGTTATCAAGAGCTTATTATGAACAGTCCTTTATATACTCTGATCTATTTTGTATTATGTGTTACTATAATCAGGTGACCCAGTTTACAGCCACTCTGTCCACTCATGGCTTCTTGACTGTCTACGTGTGTTTTGTAAATCATTTCTATATATAATTTGTTTTAATTTTTACTGTACATGTGTAACAGCAATACAACACACAGAACTGGAAGTTCACAGATGTAACAAGGACGCTATTGGGTTAAGCCAGTAGCCCACTCATATGTGCCATACTTTATCATCTATTTTACTCTAAATGGCAACATGATTTACATAATCCATAGTATGTTCAATTGATGAAGATGTGAAATTAGTGATTGAGACCATTAACTCGTCAGAAACCTGTTTATGGACATTCATAAACCAAGTGAGATGTAGAAACTCATTTTCCTAAAGGCTTCCATTTAGAGTTGCAGCTAATGATTATTTTCATAATCGATTCATCTGTCAAACCTGGAAATGATGTTCTTTTGTCCACAAACCAAAATGACTCACTCTTAAATGATTAAACCAAAACATATTCACATTTAAGGAGCTTAAACAATCACAGATCTTGTTTTAATCGTGAAAAAGCTTCAAACCGATTAATCGATTACATACAGTCTAACCCTAAAAGTACCTTTGATTAGGGATGGTATGATATCACTTTTTTGTGTCCAGAATCAGCATCACAACCTCGAGTATCTACCAATACCGATATCAATATCACAACCTCGAATATCTACCGAAACTGGTATCAATAGCACAACTGCAAGTATCTACCAATGTCGGTACCAATATCTTAACCTCAAGTATTTACTGATACCGGTATCAATATCACAACCTTGAGTATCTAGTTCAAAACATACTAAACCTGCAGTCACAATTTATTGTATTATTTTCATGTTGTATTACATTTGTGCAGACGGCCTTTACGTGACCAATCAACGCAGCATTTTCGGATCACGGTCAATTTTCCGAATGGACCAATGTCACTTATGGTGTTGTGAAACACAATGGATCCTACACAAGCCCTTTATACAATAAATACTGACATCATGTCGCCTTTAAGGCGTCTGCGTTGGCTGTTTGCTTAACTTAAAATGCTGAAACAAGATAAAATATATACAAAATCAGATAAGAAAGCTAGCTATTTCTGTTTCATTAGATTTAACTGACAACCTCCGATTTGTTTCCCCTGATTTTTACTGTTCCTCGGATGTGTCTGTAAACATTAAACCTTAGTGTGCCCACTTTTATGAACAAGAATATTGCAGGAATTTAAGCTTCCTGAACAATGAAACCCTGTACCATAGCTTCTTCTTTTTCCCCCCTCGTCTTCGTATTTCCTGCCATGTTTGACATCTCAATCCCCGAGTTTGACTTTTTCCTCACAAGTTAATTTCATGGAGTAAAACAGGAGCAGTGCCTGCGAGGCGGCTCATCTGAGCACACTGAGCCTCTGAACTGAAACATCCTCTGATTGAAATATTGACTTTAATATCTCATTTAAAAAAAATAAAAAAATATATATATGTAACATTTTGATGTTAAATCTATACTCAATTTTGCCAAATGTTATAGGAATATGCAGAAAGGGGATATGAGGCATTATGATGTTTTCTTTTTTTCTTTTCCTGCAGAGAAATGACATTTTATGCTTGTAACACCAACCTCCCCTGTGCTCCTTTCAGTCCACAGAGAAAAAAAAAAAAGATGGGGCCATTAAGGCAAAATGAAAAGAGCTATTGATTGAGTTCTTATGCCTTTTCTATTTGCCTCATTTCCTAAATGCATGATAATAAGGGCTCAACCACTGAAACTAACAATACTCTTAAATGAATCAAATTCTAAAGAATTAGTCCAAGTTTTCGTAATGACCGACAGATGTTTCCATCAGCAGATGACACAAAACTGCTCTGTTGTTTTGAAGATTCATGTTCCATTTATACCAAATACAGGCTCATCTCCTCATGGCATTGTCATGAAACACAATCAAGGCGTTATTTGATGATTTCTGTTTTTGTGAAAATGTGTGGCTTGATATCAGAGATGTCATTTTTTTTTATCATATCAGAATTCAGGGTTTAAGGAATTGGAGGGATGAGTCTTCATTAGGCTATTTAGTGTGGATTTTGGAAGTTGATATTATGAGATTAAATGTTTTTATATATATGACAAGATATTATAGTTAGTATAGTTAAACACTATTTTAGCTAATGGAGTTGGTATATGAGCCACAGAAAGTGAGACATTAAAATGATTCTGAAATCCAATTTTATTCACATTTTAACAAACATTTTTTTAGACATTCTTGTGTTTTTGGCCAGAGAGGAATTTCCTGATTAATCAATCATTTCATTCATCCACAAAAAGCAGAACATGGTGTATTAGTGTGTCAGCCAAACGAAAACATCCTTAAAGGCACAGTGCGTAACATTAAAGAAAGTTCATTGGCAGGAGAATGGAATGGAAAAAGGAGAGAAGACGATAGAGGAGAGAGATAGAGACAGGGAATGGTTGTGTAGCTCGTGCATTTCAAGACTCAATAACATTAATAACACACGTTGTCATCATCACTATCATCTTCATTATCTCATCCAGGCTGTGACATCATGCCTCTCTGGAGCTGGGACCCTCAGAAAAGGACAAGCTGAAGATGAAGGACGTTAGCAGTAATGAGTTGTATATATATATATATATATATATATATATATATATATATATATATATATATATAATAATTATAGTGGTAAAAAGAAGCAGTGTTTGTAGGTGGCAGCCATCTTGGAATCCCATATTAGCATGAGTTCCGCGCCATCAAATCCCACATTAATCATGTGGTGAGTGAATCATGTTTGTTTGATATGAACAGCCTCCATAAATTAATCCCAACCTGATTCATTCTTTCTCTAATCTTGGCACCTTTAATCCTGCAGCTTGAGGATCCCACATTCGTCCTACTTTACGTCGCTGCTCGACTCTTCCTCGGAGACAAAAGAGGCGTGTCAAATCAGCGCGATCTGCTGATACATCGATGCTAGGTGAGCTATTTCCCCCCGTGGACAAATAATATGTTTGGTGTCCGCGCGGCGTTATCCGAACATGAAAGCAAAAAGGCGTTAGCTCGTGATACGCACCACTTTGATCCAAACATGCAGAGATTGTTACGTTAGATGTTAATTGTAGTGTCTCAACTCTATCAAGTTGTAATGTCTCATTTGTTTTAGCTGTTTGGCTTTGCATTACCTCAGGCTACTTATTTGCATAATGAGCATTTGGTGTTGGAGCCATGTGTGACTGAGCTAAATGCAGAGAGGTGAGGCTGTGATGGCTTCTTCAAATCGATTTAGAAACTGCCTTTCTCCTCAGTTTTCATGGCTTTTATGAGAATAATTCAGTTTATGATTAGCAGAGTTTGAGAAATTAAGTTTTCAAATATGAACAGAATAGATATCAGTTTCATTTTTCCAAGGATTTAAGGCTAAGTTTGTCCCTTGTTGGATACGGTGGAAACAAGGGGAAACCTCAACCTTAGTCACCTAAGAAAAAGTTAACATAATTAAATCGACAAAAATTCAGTCAATATCTTAAGAATATGTTTGCTACTTTGCTGTCAGACAGCCATTTCTGACAGGAAATTGAACTTTGTGTTAAATGTTCTTCTTCTTGACCCTGGTATATACAGTAGAACAGTTTTTCCTGATTTCTGACACCACAGGAAGCTCTCGTACCGCTGGCGGTCCACGGTCCACAGTTTGAGAACCCTGGCTCTAGCCAGTCCATCACTGTAATCAGATACTCAATTATGAAAAAAAACGATAATGCAGTTCCTGATTCTGGTTGCTGCAGGTTTGATTTTCTCCTCATCGTCAGTGGAAATGATAGTCGTCTGTGTGTGTGGTCATTTGCCCGTTTTCTTCGGCCTGTGACGAATCCGTGTCCACCAATGTCTCTCCTGGTGAGACGCTCGCGAGGAAGTCATTCGGCGGGACACCTGCAGCCAACCACGCGGTCAGTTATAAGTGAAATTTATCACTGATGGTCCGGAAACAACAGTGGTAGTTTTCAGAGAGGCGGTGCCAGCTGTACGGAGGCTTTATCGTCCGGCCCATTACGGTTATTTGCCTGCTACAGCAGCTTCATAGCAGGACAGTTTACCCTGCTGCTCTCTTTCGCTGTCTCAGCTTAACTCCATCCTCTATCCGGGGATAGTCACCTGCAGAGGGGCAGATGGTCTCATTTCCCCCACTGGGACTGTCGCATTCAGGTGCAGAAGACTTGCAGTGCTTCACTTTCCACCAGCTTTACACTAATGTTGTTAAAGAATTAATATATTTTAACAGTTATTACAACTGTTTTAATGGCATTTTCATGTGTGTGTGTGTGTGTGTGTGTGTGTGTGCCTGTGGGGATGTATCACCTTGATTACCTGTATATTTCAAATGAAGAAGAAATGGACCATTAGCGGGATTGTTGACCTACTTTGTCTTCCTAGTAGAAAGTAGGTTGTTGGTCAAGTCGGCTACAGCAGATGTTTTCCATTCATTCCACCAGTGGCACAAGTTAAAGCAGCTCCCTACCCCAAATTCATCCAGCACTCAGGGGACTGAACTCACAGTGGAGTCAGAGATATGTCTCCAACCGAAAACTGCAGAAGAAGGGATTGTTCTAAATTATGTCCAGAGGACACCTAATAAAGTGACACCTGGTGTGGTCTCCCGGTGCTCGTTGGCATGTTGTGTGTTCAGACGTTGTCTTCTTCTCTTTGGTTGTAATGTGTGCTTATTTGAGTCACTGCTACTTTGTTATTGTTTGAAACCAGTCAAGGCCAAGTGGACTTTTCACTCTCGACGCAAGATAGGGTTGTGCATGGAAATCCAAGCAGATCCGTGGTTTCTGAAATACTCTGACCTACAACCAGGTTCAGCCACATTCAAAGTCACTTAAATCTCCTTCCTTCCTCATTCGGATGCTCAGTTTGAACCATCTTTACAGTGCTGATGTGTTGCAATGTCAGGAGAGCAGATTATAACCTGTGCTCTGTGAGTCCACGAGAACTACGACACACATCAAAGAATTTGTCACTAAATATTTATAATTAATAGGTCTAACTGTTCCTATACTTTTGTTCACCTTAACATTAAGTGTTCCATTACAAACAAGGCTATCTATCCTCTAAGTCAGGGGTGTCAAACATATGGCCCGGGGGCCAGAACCGGCCCGCCAGAGGGTCCAATCCGGCCCACAGGATGAATTTGTTAAAATTTCACACTAATCTAAATGTAATGTCAAATGCTCCAGATACCCGTGACTAAATGTTTGTGCCTTTATAGATCCAGTGTGCTGTGTAAATAGTAAATTTAGGCATGATATTGTTGAAATTGCACTTATATTTTTCAAGAAATTTCATGTTTTGTAAAATGATCCTTCATTAAATGTAAAACAAAGGAGAAAAAACAAAGGAGTTCTTGTTGTTCATAGGTTATGATTCTATTATTTTGCTATTTTTACTGGTCCGGCCCCCTTGAGATCAAATTGTGCTGTATGTGGCCCTTGAACAAAAATGAGTTTGACGCCCCTGCTCTAAGTTGTTATACATATCTCGATGTACATCTTTTGCTGTCTTCTAATACTTTTGGAGGAGACTATAATATGTTTAAAGAGCAACAAATGACTTGTAGACTGTTCACAGTCAAAGTGAGGCAAATGAAATACTTATATTAAATATTTAAATCTGCAAAAACTACAGTTTTGGCAGGAGTTGCTGCTGCTGGTGTCCCTCAAAACATGGGAAGACTACTCACAATAAAATGGATACTTAATGCCAAAAAAGGTTTTTGCATCACAAAATCCAGGTCAGTGCACTCACCGAAGTGAAAAGGCTTTTATTTTTTGGGCCTGAAAATTATGCAAAAACCTTTTTTGGCATAAAGCGTCAATTCATTATTTATATATGTATTGTTGAATAATTTCAGTTTCTTTTTCATGGTCAATTAGCGTTGGACTGATATTTGTATCACATGCTTTGTGATCCAAGCATGTATGTTAATGTGGTTTCATTATCACGATCGATAATAGTTAATAATATAGTAATGTCGGGATAATCATGAAATGATGTCTGTGTATTGTCTCATGACTACAATAAATAATAAAATAAGGATTTTTTCTTCATGCTAAATGCATTCTGACAGTATGTGACCACAGATATTTGTATCAAGTCA
Source organism: Solea senegalensis (assembly GCF_019176455.1). Taxonomy (NCBI): domain Eukaryota; kingdom Metazoa; phylum Chordata; class Actinopteri; order Pleuronectiformes; family Soleidae; genus Solea; species Solea senegalensis. Next base: position 24,444,811 of record NC_058034.1, on the reverse strand, counting down.
GTTTTAAATGACATTTCTTTAGTTGCTTTTTTGACAACTTGACATCGTCGGACAGTCCAGTTACTGAAACAACACGCACTACTTTTCTTTTCCCAGGAATATTTGCTTGTTTCTCTGCAGCTGTTGTTATAATTATTGTCTCAAACATAATGTTTCCAAATAAAACAAACTTATATCCAGTTAATATGTGCTCACACTCTGCCGTGTCCCTCTTCCGCTTGTAATCGCTAATTACTCACCGTTCCGAATGCAAGTCCTGCTGCTGATGTATGATATTATTTTCCCTGCATACATACACAGTGGCCAATTTGCATTGCATGTCCTACATCTCAGCACCTCATTAATATTGCATGATCTTGTTAGTGTCTTCTTCTACCTCTTCTTTACCCCTCAACGCCCCGGCTGCAGGAGCTGCAGGCTACGTCTGAAAGACAACGTGCATCTGATCCTCTCAGCAGACTCACGATGGAGTCTCATATCCATGCAAGGATTACCCTCCGCTGTCTTCCCCCTCCGAAAAAACAAAATCATTATACGTGGAGGTGTCAGAAATAATAAGATAAGTTCTCTCTTCTTTCCTCTCTGTGAAGGAAAAATGCATTTAATGTGTGATTTTTCTCTATCCAAATAAGCTGTTCTACAAACGAGGAGATTCTTGATTTTTGGTCCACATTTTTTCACACTCACTGGTCGAAAATAAAAATGGAAAAGAAAACCTGTTTAATTCCAGGTTTAACACAGTTTTTTGATCTTTATTTATACTTGGGTCAAATGACGCAGGCATTTAATGGCTTTGGCTATGAGTAGGAATTTGTAGGTAAGTAGTAGGAGCTCATTTATGGACACACGTCTGCTTGTGAGTTTAACTCCATGTCTTCTTTCAGGGCTTAGCATAGCATTAGCACAGAAGTTATCTATGAATGTTTTTGGGTTGTTTTTTCAGTATATCGCTCAAAAAAACGTATCTTAACTTAAAGTAAAACATACAAAACAGTAACTGCACTTTTGTGATGTTACAACAAAAAACAAATTATACTGTAATTATAATGGTGCTACTTTTTAAGCACCATTATAATTGCCGTGGTGATTTGTTTTTGGGGCACATGCAGCATCAAGAATCTGCTCATTTTGTGTGAAACAGGCTTTCCCTCATTTCCCACCGGTCAACAAAAACAATTTAATCAGCGTTCAAATGACTCGGCAGTGCATGCTAAGTCTTCTTCATCTGCTTTATTTACGGCCAGGATATGCCGTAAAGGGAATTGTAGCAGGATATGCCGTGTCTGAGGGAATTGTAGCATCGGTGCTCGTCATCCAGACTTGTACCGCCACGTCAGATAGTTAGTTAGTTTTTATTAATCCCCATTTTGACCCTTCCTAGAATTAGGAGCAGTGGGCTGCAACACTGAGGAGTATTGGGTACCTTGCTCAGGGGTACCCCAGCCCTTTTTGGCTGGGTGGGGATTTGAACCGGCAACCCTCTGGTTACAAGTCAAGTTCCCTTTCCACTTGGCCACGGGCTGCCCGGATACCAGATACTACAGGACCCTGACGCGCATGTATACCACGGGGCCACGCTATGTGACGCGCACTTACTTTTTACAGCTGTGTACAGCGCTCAGTATTTTACAGTGCAGTTCGGGTTGGTTTGGAAAACTTCCAAAAAATTAAAACCAAAAAACGAAATTGTTGCCACTCTAAATGTGATATTTACCACATTGGTAGTCTGAGGATTGCCACAGTCAATAGCCAGACTGTGAATTCCTAATTCAAAATGAATAATTGAATTGATACATAGTCTTCAACCATAGTGATGTATTGACATGCTGCTCATGTGGCCGAAAATGAGATAAAGACTCACACAACCAGGTGATTTTATACTAAAAAGTATATTTTATCATCATTTTTACACAACTAACTGACCGCTGTAAAAACCTGCAAGTTTTTTTTTGTATTTGAATAAATCATGATGAACATTGCTGCGGGCCCAACACCCGATCACTTGACCTGACCCCGATGTCATTACTGTACATGGAAGCGTTTCTTTCTGAAGAAAAGCTCCATCAGTGGCTGTAAATCTGCACTGAAATGGCGTCCGTGTGTGGAAGTTCTCCCTCATTACAGTGTGCAGTCGGGGCGGCAGCATCTATATGCTGTGGTAATGAAGACCCCACAGAGGCCAGGGGGAAAGGCTGCAGTGGTGGAGAGCAGAAACAGCTGGAGTGCGCCGGGAAGAAGGTCAATATGAGAGTGGAATAATGAAAAGAGCCAATGTCGAGGTTATTAATTAAAAATACTGTACATCTGCAGAACTGTACGACCTCTGCATTTCAGGGAAAAAAAAAAAAAGGTGGAATGATTCGTGTATGCAGTTGTGAAAGTTTCCGTTCCAGCATCAGGTGCAGAGTGATGACAGGTGGCCGTAGCTTCAGGTTGTTCTGATTCGACACTGTTTTTAAGCTGATTTCAACAGAATATAACAAACACAACCACACTCTTATCCATTTACCTCACAATTATTAGTGTCAGAAATTATTCCAACTCATCCGATTTCTCTTGAGCAACACTAAAGCCTTCAATCATGCAATAGTGGACAGCAATAATAATAATAATAGATTTTATTTGTTATAATAATTGTATTTTATTGTGTAATCAGAGTTGACTAAGACAATAATGCCATGTAGAAAAGCACTTTCTAACTTTAGCAAGAATATGGCTACAGATTATAACATCCTATAATATCCAGAATACTCTCTGGAAAGTGAATGGAATATACAATAACACATAAACATAGTCTTATTCTGAAAAAAATACTTCATAGTTTTTATTACTCATCAACAAAGAAACATCAGAAACAAACAGAAAATCATTCCTTTTATTACAACCCATCCAGACTATAATATTGCCCCTTGCTGTTGGGGTGAGCCAGGCCCCCCGTCCTCGCCCCCCGTCCTCGCCTCCTGCTGCTCACCTCCTGCACATCTCCCTCCATCGGCTCCCAGTGTGACCCACAATCGATTTTGAAATGATTTTATTTGTGTATAAGTGTCTAAATGGCTTTGCTCCGCCCGACCTCTCTGACTTGCTGTTGTTCCGACATCGCAGCTCATGACACATTTTAACTGTAACCTGTTTTCTTTAGCATTCCAGACAGTGTTCTGTACTTTTGTTGTCTCCACGCGTGTTTTTATTTGTCTTTACGTCTGTTTATTGTTATTGTCACTTCGGTCAACTGCTGTTGTTTTTAAATGTGCTTTATAAATAAAGTGGATTGGATTTGGATATATTTTTCTCCACGTCACTAACACACAACTCCTTATTTGGACATCCTGGGTGTGTGTGTGTGTGTGTGTTTATAGGTCGCCTATGTGTTGTTGAGACAAATTTATGATATAATTTTATTTCACATTTTTAGTCGTGATATAAAGTAGCAATAATTGAGCAGAAGTGACAAATAGAGCGTTTTTTCTTTTCTTTTGGTTCATAAAAACAAGCCGTGAACTTTGAACTGTGACATATTTCCAAATCTCCCGAATGAAATACGATTTTAAACATTTTGAGCACATTTTGCTCAAGTGTGTTTATATAGTTGGTGATTTTTTTTATTTTTTTTTCATCATATTGTCTAAAGGATATAAGACACTCTATATTGCACATTCTGTATAAACTGTATATTTAAACATAGTAATGGGAACAAGCAGCCAAAATGCTCTGTGTTGTAAGGGTTAAAGTGTGGATGGACACTCACAGGGCAGCTGCTCTAAAATCCACCGCCCGGTGCGTCTCTTTCAGACATGGAAGGATACCCTGTTTGTCTGTAATGTGGCGCCGAGAGACGTGACAGAGCTGCAGTACATGATGTTTTCCCCCGGTACGGACGTCGCAGCGTCCTGTGACTTGCCCCCAACCAGTGGATCTACTGTATCAACATGACAACGGCGTCAGGCAAAGATACAAAAATACTCAGGTGGCGCTCTGCGTCTGCTTTAGAAATGGGGACGATGTGACAGAAGCATTAGTATCAGGCATTATTTTTCAGATTCAGACAGTGGACCTCCGGTGTCTGCGGACAGTGACACACACACACACACACACACACAGAGGACATCTGCATGCTGAGGTTTCATTCCAGCAGGAAGACGATCAAAGGCCTTTTGTTTCATGTCGAAAGAAATGTTGACGTTTTCATCGGGTGGAGGTGTGAAACATGAAACTGCCTCCATTAGCTGCTGCTAATGACAAATGTAGGTCCGTCCACATGTCTTTAAAATAACTCACGGGTTCGAGGGAATCCGATATGTCGCAGATAATGTTTAAAAACGGCTCCGAAAGCGCAATAATTCCTGTGTAACTGCGAGGGCATGATTCAAATGATATGGTGAATCTACTGGAGCACGGCACCAAACAAGGCATCACCTCTTACAAATGTGTGTGTGTGTGTGTGTGTGGGACTTCTGAGAACTCTTTGGAGATTGAATTTCGTTAATTGCCGTCATCCATCAAACATAAAATTCATAAGTGGAATAGCCATTGGACATTTAAGATAATGCTGGTCCGATATGATGGATCACGGTGTTAGTGCTTGTGTTCAATCTGCTTTATGTCTCTGATAATAATTTAGTTTTAATTTGTCTCATATTATATATTAGGAAACGCCATTTCAGGGATTTAACGAACCTCCTCACTAACTTTGACTAAATGTGCAACCACTAAAACACATCACACTCACTCAGTTACACTATTAGTATTCTATTTAAAGTATTATACAAATCTTATTTTTAGGTTTATGTCATATTGGGATTTTTTCTCAAATGTAATTTTATCAAATATCAAAGTGCTGTTTTTTCTGGCTTGTATTAAGGAATATCATAGCTGATTAATATTATTTTCAAAATATATTGATTTATTTTCATACTTATGCTACTTAAATACTTTATAATTTGCTTTATTTTTGTAGTATTCTAAGCTTAGTGTTGTGAATTGGTGATGAAATTAGAGGCTTTATACTTTCCACCTTCCGTGGCCCAATAGTGTTGAACCTGGTTCTTTTAATGGTTTTAATGACAGAATTACATTAGTACTCATTCTACGAACATTAAGAATTCATTTTTGTAGTACAGTATTACGACTAACATTTATTACTTGATTAGTAAATACAGTAGTATCTAAACTAAACAAAGACAATCTGATGTATCTGCATTCTTCCACTCTAACTTCTAACAGAAGATGAATTAAAAGGCCAGTCTTCCTGAATAATCCCATTCAAGTCTTTACTTTAAAGTTTAATCTACATGAGATTAACACCCCACAATTCAAATTAGACTAATATTGGTTATTTTTCATTTTCGGATGCTGAAACAATCTTCAACCACACTCTTTCTCTCATTTAGCATCGGCGGTTTGCTTTTAAACAGAGTTCAGAGTTTACACAACCATAACCTCAACTGATGCACAACCCTTAACTCATAAGGACCAGGTTTTGGTCTCCATGAGAACTGCTGGTCCCGACAAGGTGAGTGTTTATAACGGTGAAGGTCCTCGAGAGGTAACAAGAACACACACACACACACACACACACACACAGCTTGACTTTTAGAAGTGTCAATGTCAATAAATGACAAGCAGGTGGAGCTGTGAGCAAAGTTAAGCATTTGATTTGATTTATTTATTTATTTATTTAGTTGGTTAGTTAGTTAGTGGTGTTCTTTTTTTGCTTTTTTCGCCCTCACAGACACATGGAGATTATTAACAAGACTAAAGTGTGTTTATGTAACATGAAGACTCTGTGTCTCTCCTGTGCTCTCACTTACTTACTTACTTACTCCGTGTCAGGCGTAACTAGAGGCTGACAGTCTCATTTTAATTGATGTTACTTCCACATCTCGGCGTCTTCTCTGTGTGTTCTGACGCCGCTGCTGCTGGTTGTTGCTGTAAGTGACAGCGTGGAGAGGTGCTTCTAATCTGGAGGTGGCAAATAATCAGAATAATTTGGGTGCTGTAAGAGTGTGTGTGTGTGTGTGTGTTGGGGGGTGGTGGCCTGCATGTACCACTTGTCATTTTTTCAATTACTTGAGCTGTGGTTAAATGTTCATTTTCAGCAGTCAGCCCGGAGCAGAAACTACTGAGCCCCATTAGGTTTTTACCCACAGCCTCTCACTCATTAGTTTTCTCCGGTCAGACGAAAGTGAGGCAGGAGCCGGGGCCGGCCTTTCTCTAAAGAGGTCAGGGTGGAGTCGAGTGCTCGGTGCAGCTGCAGCAGAGATTGTTAAGGACTTTTTACAGTCAGTATCTTACAACAGGAGGCGAACTGTGAAGACTCCAGTGACCTTTTTCAGTCAAAGCAGCGCACAGTCCTAATTGACCTTATCTCCCTTTCTCCTTCTCTGCCTTTTACACACACACACACACACACACACACGTGTACTGACCAAAGAGAGAAAGCTGACAGCTTAAAATTAACAATCGTCATTATTAAGTCTACATGCAGACAGGGGCTTCGCACCATGGTTTGGGGCCCAAAGCTGAGAGGGGCCCTGGATATTTAAATATGCAGTTTCTCAGGATTTACGTTAGGATGTTTGGACACAGTTGAGATCTGAGGGTCTTTAAAAAGTTGTTATCGTTGAGTGTTAAGGGAGTGTGTCGACACTGTGTGAGGCAGTTTATTTATGGATTCATTTATGTTTTTTCATTTAAATAATTGACTTAAATTGACTTCAGTCAGGAGATTGAGCGTTTCATTAAGAAAAGAATATCTGCCTATTAATATAAAATAAATGATATCATTTTTTCATTTTTTTTATTTAATTACAAAATTAACTTTGAATATTCACCACTTCATTGAACTATATCTTTTTAAATGTGAACTGGTTCACACGTGGTGGTGCGTGTGTGTGGCAGGAGCAGCGCTGAGGGAGTGCGTCTTTGCCGAGCTGTTGACTCAGAAACTCATACAAATATACTTTTATGTACTCTAAATACTCCAAATACTACTCTGCACTCAAGTAAATGCCAAACCTTTTCAGTTGGAAGCTGCACGTCCACATATTTCACAATAAACCTTTGCTGGGGGGAAAAAAATGAATGAATGCGATAAAGCGCTTTTATTTTGAAACAGGAACAGGATGTATAAATGTTGACGGTGGGCAGTGTGGCTGCTGTCATCAGTTAACATGGGCACTTCTATGGTTCTTGGCGTCCCTTTTTCTTTGGACCTTCACTTTATTTAATGAAGTGTCTCCGCCTCTGCTATGCTAGGTGGCGATACACCCCATTTCAGCTTGTTACTTTTAGGCAGTTTTGTTGTAGCTTGCAGCTAATTGCTAGCATGTTGAGTCTTCATCCATGACATTTAAAATATGCATTTTGTTTTAGATGTTTAAGTGTCAGAGCACAAAATCAGTCCCTGCATCCGTCCAAAACGTGAACCTATTATTTCTGAGCATTAGCCGTTGGTGGTAACTGTGGTTCATTCGCGGAGCACCCAGGTCAGGTTGAGTTTAAGTCTGGTTTGACCGAACTTATACATTCAGCAGCAGCTCGACTCCCGGTAACATTTTCAGTACAGGCCACACGATTGGTGTAGTAGATAGCGCTCTTGCCTTTGCAGCAAGAATACCTGGGTTCAAGCCCCGGTTGACCTTTCTGCATGGAGTTTGCGTGTTCTCCCCGTGTGTGCGTGGGTTTTCTCCGGCTTCCTCCCACAGTCCAAAAACATGCGATATGGGGATTAGGTAAATTGGACATTCTAAATTGACTGTAGGTGTGAGAGTGAGTGGTTGTTTGTCCCTGTGATGCACTGGCGAACTGTCCATGGTGTACCCCGCCTATCGCCCTACGTCTGCTGAGATTGGCACAGCACCGCCAGTGACCCTCCTGTGGCGGATAAAGCGGTAGAAGATGCATGGGTGGATTTTTTAGTACAAGTTCAGTCGGCCACATGGTAGAGCAGTGGCCAGCACTGTTGCCTTGCAGCAAAAAGACCAGAGTTTTGGGACTGGGTCCGCCCGACAACCGACCGTAGATGTGACTGTAAGAGTGAATGGTTGCTTGTCGCCTCTATGGCCCTATATCAGCTGAGATTGGCCCCAGTGGCTCCCACAAGCCTCATATAGTGTTAGACAAAGGCCCAATTTAAAATCGTAAGTATTAAAAATCGCCTGGAATCGCCTCCCTGAAATCATTGGATGAAGGATGTGTGGTGCTGCGTCCTGACTGGATCGTCTAGTCTGTGCTTTAAAACATTGAAAACATTGGTTTAAAACATTGAAAAACAATACAATATTCACTTTTTTTTTTTAAATATCAAATCAGATTTGAAAATCCTCTAGTGTGGGGCAGGCTTAAAACAATATGTTCTCTTCTTATTGGAATCACCCCTGTATGCACGTCCTCGTACATGAAGAACCACACATCCTCCTCACTGCTAATCGGTGCAGGCATATTTCCCCCTCCTTTGCATCCAGCATGAAGCTTTCAGAGGCGTCCAGGCCTCATTAACCAACGTCCTCTGTCTCCACTGACCTGAGGGATCCCGTCTTGATTTTGTGCCGCCGTACGGCTCTGCCAGCTAAACGGAGGTTACTGCAAGATGGCATCCATTATTGAGGTATTCAATTCAAATGTCACCTGTTTTCCACTCGGTTCTGTTTCCTCCTCCCCACTGTAATGTTTGCTTCAGGCGTAGGAGGGAGGGAGAGAGGGAGAGCGGGAGGGAGAACAGGACCGTTTTTTGTGCCATGTTGTTGTCTGAGCAGGGAAGCACTTTTCTGAGACAGGATGGATGCAAGGTGACACCGGTACAAGTCTCACCACTTCACCTTGCACTCTGACACATGGACTTCCTCTCTCTCTCTCTCTCTCTCCCTCTCTCTCTCCCCCTTGTGCGTGCCATGTATCCTCCTGAGCATGAACCTCTAAAACAAGGCTGATTGTAACTATTCATCATCCAGCCTCCACTTAATTGGACCAAAAGTAGATTGTGTGTGGGGGCACGGGCCGCTCAGGTGGGTGTGGACAGAATACAGTTCAGACAAGAGCAGAAAATACTCACGTGGAATAAACCCACTTTCCCTCTAAGTGCAGGTTACTTATTTGGCCACTACAGACTCGGCTCTCATTACCCAGTTACCCTCCTGTCACTGTAATTCAGTCCTATCATCCCTCAACCCAGTTGAAATTAACAGGTAATTTGTAAATGTCACTTTGGGTTAGACACCTCATTTTCTTCCTTTTCCAACAATCCACCGACCGCTGGCTAATTTTTCTTGTCTTTTGAACAAGATTTTTGTCCGCAAATAGAGTTATGGACCCCTAAGTAAATGAGTGTAATGAATGAGCGGAGGGGGAAGAAAAAACATTGATTTGTCGTAACCTATTAGAGTCATCGATGACACACACGACCCAGGAGTCCATGAGTTATCATGAGGTCACATGACCCGGATCATTTGAGATGTGAGATGATTTAGTTCACAGCTCAGAACTATCAAATTCTGCTTATATTTAAAATCAGAATTTTTTTTTTTTTTTATTGCAAAGTAGCTTTTAAACATACAGGGAATTTACTTTAATGTTTTGGTGCAGAACAACCAACATCACAGTCAAATCAAGATTAAGAAAGTATGGGGATTAAATAACTTCAAAGAATGAGCAAAAGAGACAATAAAACATCATTTAAAGCTTAAATACTGCGTATATACACAGTGGAATGAGAAATATTTACAAGACACAACGCGACCGTTTTTCCAGGATTACACACGGAGCCGGAACATAATGTCGATCACTAAGTCAGAAACATGTTCAAATGGATTAAATCAGGAAAAATAAAACATGATAAACAACATGGTGGACTATTTGTTTTGGCTGACAGCTGTAGCCTTGTCTAGCTTTAGCTGGTTGCCTGGCAACTGCTCAGAGCAGCAACTAGGTGATGAACATAATGGAGCATTTAGCAGCTAAACAGACTGATTTTTTTTATTATTTGTCCTCATGGCAGTCGGTGGAGACCAAAATAAAGCAACGAGGGGATTTTCACCATTTAAAGTTATGAACTCACGTCAACTTATGGAGGAACAAAAACAACAGACATTAAAATGCATTAGTAATGCACGAATAGCTGTTTGGCCGTCACTAATAGTGGTGGGGAAAACACTTAATCGTGCAGTATATTTAACAATTCATGACTTAATTTGTCTATTTATTCATTTATTATGCATTGTGTGGTGTTCCTCATGTTTTTTCATTTCTAAAGTGTTCTTAAAGTGTAACTAAACCCCTTAACTCTGGAGCCCGAGAGGTGATATCTGTGGGGGTAAAAAACAAAAGAAAAACATGAGGCCAGGCATTAATAACACATATTATTGTTTTTTCTATTAACTTTATTGACAATTCAACTGTCAGACAAGAAAGAATAAATGTCATATGTTGTTGTTGTGACACAAGTGTTGGATTCTTTCCTTCCAATCAGCTACAACCTCATTTTCATCTCAACTCTTTGAAAAGCTGGCTGTGACACCAGCGAGCAGGGACCGTCTACAAACTGCAACACTGAAAAAAAGCAAACTTTCTCCACCATAAGACAGTGTTGTGTCTCTAAAATTACCACTGTTCTACATTTCCGTTCTTTTTGAGCACTCGTCCAATGTTGATATTTAGCCCTTCTGAGGCTTTTCCATGGGTTTTATTTTTATTTTATAATAAAAGTTTCCAATTCGACTTGGATGCAGTTTTTAATTTCGGCCCCTCTGGAAATGACACCCCTGATCTGTATCGATATGGAAAAAAAAACATATTTTCATATCTTCTGGGGACTTTTATTCAGAATATTAACTCAAATCATCATCATAATTCAATGCGGTGTCTACAAAATCCATTTTGTAGACGGTCCTTGTGCATTGATGTCACAGCCAGATCAGGCAGGATGACTTATATAAAGTCTCAGCAAGTGTGTCACACTAACAATAACATATGACAAACAACAACAATAGCACAGGCTCTATGTGTGTTACGCTCCATCGTACCATGTTTCAAGAAGAACTGGAAGTCTACTTCAGAAAGGAGGTTAATCAGATTATGTTCTAATACCACAGGTCCCAGGTCTGTTTGACATTATGTGTTATAATCCCATGGATTAGGCAGCAGTTAACATTGCATATACTGATTAGCAACAGTAGCAGCAGGGCAACAAAGCATGTATTTGTTTTAATGCAGAAAGATTTTGAAGAAGTCACCATCACTTAACGCAAAGTTGACAATTGTTGTTTTATTTTTACTTTTCAACTTAAAAACATTTAATTTATAGGTCCTGAGAATGTTTTCCACATTTACTGTCACTGGAATATTACAAATGTTATTGCAGACAAGCTTTTGATGGAGTAATGCAGTTTTTACACGATCCTCTGCAGAAACATCTTACACATTTTATGCCTGTAGGATTGTTTTCATCCGTCTCTGCTCAGAGACGCGGTGGCATTTAGACTCTGTGATATTGACTAAAAGATAGAAAAGCCTTGATGTCATTAGTGCGACAGTGATTTTTGTGATTGCTATTGGTGCTCTCATCTGATATTAAAGGTTTTCAGAGATGATGATGACGGAGAGTTTCACTTCACTCAGTCTAATAATGAAAGCTGTACCATGAACTGAAAGGCAAACGTGGGCTGTGTTATGACATTGCCAAAATCCCAGACAATATCCACTTTGATTTGATGAAGATGATATAATATACTGATTCAGCGCCCAGCTCCAGGTGGCACAAGCGCAAAATGTGTTTTTAGCAGTAACTCAAATGGGATAAAGTATCGTTGTCTTTCATACATAATGTATCCATTTTCAAGGATTCCAAATCGAATTTGCATAAAAAAACAGCAAATCCAGTGATATCTTCGTCTATCTCTTAAAACAAGAGTTCAGGGTTTTTTGGCAGTGGCTGGTAACACAGATGATTGCTCTCACAAGGCTGCCAACAGGGACACCAGGGAGAAAACAGATTTTAGCCACTTATCAAAAGGCTCACCTTATTAAATCCACGCCTGCTTAGGTCTACGGTATCATAAGAATATGTTAGCTGCTTTATTTTGATGTTCTGCTCAATCTCCTTCACCAAAGTGCGTAGAGAAAATCTGTATTTTGACTTGTGCTGCTCTACTGCTGCTTCATTTGTTAAGTTCGGGCGTTCACGTTTAAAAGAACACATAATGTTAAAAATCACAAAGTCATGCAAAGGAACAATAAAATAAGAAGAGTGATTATAAGCTGTAACTTTTAAATATTAATACATGACATTAAAAAAACAAAGGTTTGCACATTGCACATTATGTTTTTATCAGAGGGAACACATTTAAAACACATACATCCTCATAAAGTGACACTCTCTTAAGAGATGCTGAGAATAATCACTGTCAAATCATTCTCTTCCCTTTTAATGTGTTCATAATTATTGTGCATCATTTTGAACTTTGAGAATCACTGCTTCTTCTTCGAGCCTGACATGAAACTGCAGTGTTTATTTTTATTTTCAAACCAAATATAATTATGTCAGTTAATTGCTCCAGCAACAGAACTGAATTATCTTTCAGGTCATATTTTTTTTCATAATAATTCTGGATGAAACTTGTCTTTTTTTTCTGTGAAGACAAGCAAATCATTTATTTTATTATTATTTTTTTTTAATTATGTGTTGGGCCAAACACTGATGCTCGCAGGCCAGGTTCGGCCCACCTGTTGCCAGTTGCTGACCACAGTTTGTTGGTATTATCTCCATCCCTGATTCTCGGAAACATGAGTGAGGTCGTGATGTCAAAACGATGTTAAAAGAGAACAGAGTCGTCAGAGTCGTGAGGAGTGGGGCAAGTCTGGACGGGCAGTGACACGAGCTGTGTCTTGGCGACAGAAGTTACATACAGGAGCTTTAAAATCACTGATTTCCTTTATGGGCTTTTGTGCAGGGGGAGTGAGTGCGTGAGAATATGAGGACACAGTCTCATATTCATATTTGTGGTGCCTCTGACCTGTTAAATAACCATCACTCAGAAATAGCATTCAAGCTAAATCCCCAATCAGTCAGTACAGCGGCTAAGTGGAATTCAAGACTGATTTCACCATGTGATACCCGCGTGTCTCCAGCCTAAAAGCCTCCGTGTGATTGATAAATACGCGAATTGAGGCGACATGCAGGCCAGGAATAGGGGCCTTTCTCTCTCTCTCTCTCTGTCTCTCTCTCGCTCTGTCTCTCTGTCTCTCTCTCGTCGAAAATATGGTGTTCGTAATGAGGAGGAAATAGAATTAGCACGGAGAGAAGGATGAAGGAGAGCAATTTGCTGTAAATATTGTAAAGACTGATTGGCAACCTCCCCCTCTTCCTCTTCCTCCTCCTCCTGCAGCCACAGCAGAAAGTCATTATGTGGGTTTTGGATATAGGTTCCCCATGACCGCATATTTATTATCTATCTAAATAGAATCACTTACCTCTGATGCTGCCTCTGATAGCCAGTCACCACAAGTATCAGTTCCCCCCGGTGCCTCTGCAGGCAATTTTACATAAGGCCGAATGATTATGCGCGCAACCAGACAGAATTGCATTTTGCTGTTAACTTGATTCTTGTTTTCCTATGAGAAATAACCATTTGAGGAGGGATTCCCTTTTAAAGAGTGTAAATCTAACACTGTTCAACATGCACCGTGGTGGAAAATGAGGTCATGGATAGCAAGTTGTAGTTTTTCTCTTCTCATCTTGAATCCTAATCAGTGGAGACTAAAACCCTTTGGCGTAGTGATTGATTTTAGAGCTGGATTTTAACTGCCACATCAAGGCTGTGAACACATCTGCGTATAGTACCACCTTATAAATATTGCAGACATTAAAAAGCTCTTGTTCAAGGCTTGGACTGTTTATTTAAATGGATGTAGTCTTCTGGTTGCACAAACACACTCCTGTTCCGAAGCCTCGAGATGTCAGTTTTTTAAAAACCTGCAGTTCACAGTCGTCAAACGGGCTCCTGATGGATCAGAGGCGATTGCTCTTTGACAGCAAGGGAAGCTTGGTCAAACATGTACAGCTGTATTTACAGTTCATTACTGTTTTAAAACGCATTCACCTGTATGACTAGTTTGTTCAGAATCTGCTGTTTCGCACAGGTCACCTGATGTGATTTACCTCTCATACATTCCCGCATAAAAACCAGTAGAAGCTCAGGTTCAATTGATGTCTATGACAGAATAACTTTTTTCACTGCGTTGAGTTGCACGGTGATTGGATGTACAGAGGATTTTTTTTTTTAACTTCCTGGGAAGCTCACCATCTCTGGGAGTCAATGGAGCAGATGACTGATGAAGAATTATAGGAGTTTGCGGGGGTAAAATGTGTGTATAAATAAGTAGGCCTGAAATGAGCAACTGTTCCAGCTGTCAATCACACTGGTGTCCACTCATACGTGCCATACTTTGTCCGGTTTCCTCTAAACGGGAATCTGATGTACGACATTATGCTGTATTGATGAAGAGAAGAAACTCTGGATGGAGGCCATTAACTCTTCAGAAACAATGTTTACTGAGGTTATAAATCAAGTATGAGCAAAGTTTCTTGTTAAATTCCATTCAATCGAGACTTCTTTTTGCTACATTGGTGGCTAACTGCTAACTGCGTCAAACTTAGGCTTCACAAAGTTCCATTTTTCGATACTGCCTGTGTGTGTCAGCAATTAAAACTGTTTAATTAAGTTAAACTAAGTTCTACTTCTTTTAATCAGGGCTTGAGCCCGGGTCTGCCAGCGTGTGCGTTACAAATACAATTGTCTTGCTTTGTCTATTAAAAAGGAAAACGTCTCAGTCGGGCTGCAGTGTGGCTATAATCTTGCATTGTGATCCCATATCTTTATTCATCAGTGTGGTGCAGTTTAGATGTATTCTTAATGCTTTGCAGCCATTGTTGAGGCATTAATAGTTAGAGCCATTAATATATGTATTACAGCTGGGGACGCAGCACAATGCCTATTCATGAAGGCAACATTTGCGGCGCTTAAAAGCATGTATGCACATAGCTATTGGTCCATTTGTCAAGTCGGGGGAGCTAATTATCTCGTGTGGCGCGATATTGTTTTCAAGCCACGCGTTTCATTTTTGCAACATTAAAACATACGTGGTCGGAGGAAGCAGCAGAATTGGTTTCCATGAGCATGAATGCATTAGAAAATTTTGGGTGGGGACATTGTATTAGAACTCCACAGGGAGATCAGCATGCTACACCTCTTCTGGTTTGTCATTCATCTTCCTGCACGAGGGTGGGGAAGGAAGCAGTGGGTAGTGACGCCCCTCAGCCAACTTGGCAGGTTAATGAAGGTAATTTGATTTCATACATAATGGCTGCCCAAGCCACGCCGGGGCTTAATTGCACCGCTCGGCGTCTTGGCGGCGTTTTTTCCGCGGCCGTGCGCTTCCTGAAGGTTGTGCGCAGGCAAACAAGTTCCTGATTCAAACAAGGATGGAAGCGATGGCTGTGTCTTGTCTGTTAATAGTTAGTAGTTATTTCCCAGGCAGCTGTGAGCGCCGCTGTCACAGTGTGGAGGCGGCTCCGGCTCGTTTTTGTGAATCAAGACACTTCATTACTACATGGCAAACAAACACTGTGGTAGTCTGTACAGTTCTGATCGCTCTAAAAGAATCACGCTGTCCCATTAGTTACACCTCATTTTGATTTTCATCCATATCATATCTTTTTGAGACTTTGCTCTTGGTGTGTGAAGAGTCCTCTCATCTCAGTTTTTGTAGAGCTACACTCATTATTGTTTAATTACAATCATTAAAACAATCATCATTATGAGGTTTGGCTAACATTTTTCCTTATTTTCTGACATTTTATGGACCAAACAAATCAACAGATTAATCCATTATGAAAGTTTATTGTTTACAGCTTTACCTTTGTGTTTCCATGTTTGGGAAACATCCACAATCTGCCACTGAGAGATGTCAGTTTCAGTTTTGTCTTTAATGCTTCCCTCTTATTTCTTTGCATTTCATGCCTCCGTAGTTATCTGTACTTTTAACTCAACATAATTTGGCCAAATGTGCTCAGTATTAAAGTTTCAATATGCAAAACTAATGCTCCACAACTGCTACAAAAGCTCAAGTAACTCACTCTCACTGTTCCCTTTAAGCACCAGACAACAAATAAACAAATAAATAAATAAATAAAAACTAAATCAAATCACAGGAAGAAAAAGGCTTTGGAAAACCTTGGAGAAAAGAAATGCACCTTGGTCAGGAGTTCTGTCTGTGATTCATACGAGCGAGGCTTCGCAAAAAGTTAAATAAAGAAATATACAAAAACAAAAGATTCTTTTAGAAATTAAATACATTTTCATGGTACCACGGTCTCTGAAATGCGTCGAAAAATTAAATTAAGTTCAGTTTACGTTCCTTGTGCCCTATTATTGGATCATAATCAGCACCAGGTTTGGAGCTATTTTGCTAAGACCTCTTCATTTGATCTTTATCTACAAAGCCTGTGCAGATATTATAGGCCATATTCCTTTACCCTGCCATACAATCTAAATGGATCTTGTTTCAAAGCCTCAAGGACAATCTGTGATAAACTTGCTTGGATTGCACTTCCCTGCTTATCTTCATCTGCAGGGAAGACTGTAAACAGCATAGATTAAAAATAAAAACCCACGTATAGATATCATTTAGTTTTAAGAGTTACTAACAAAAGTGCAGTTGAATTTAAGGAGACCTTGGTTGTCACACTATCCTCGATACGAGGTGAATGTGATCAATTGTGATGTTTTCAATGGGCAGCAGCAGCATTGCTATTATTCTCCTGTTTTCTGGAGCCAAATGAAGCTGGAGAGTAATGGCACTGAGTGTTTGAGTGGTTTGTTGGAATGAGCAACTTTCAATTAGTTGCATGTCAACAACCCTGAATGTATATGGCCAAATGGAGTGAATTATTTATGTCCTCGAACCATCCATGGCATAATTATTATGAGCTGGTTCAACATTTATTTTTGTCGTCGATGCAAATATTCTTTTTTTTTTGTGTAACTTTTTCAGCCATGTGCCAGACTCTTGACTCTTTTTCCATCTTGTTTGAAGAGGACGGGATGTTCCGCCTCAGCTTGGCACCACCTGTGACCATGAGTGAGAATCCAGCAGCAGCAGCTTGACGGTCCATCTCATCAGTGGGTGAGGAATTTATGACGTTATCAAAGCAACCTTTCATCAACCCTTCAAACCCCAGGTAAGAATATTTGTCAAATACTTGTGAACTAATTTGTAACAGGAAAATAAGAATACTAAGCATCAGTTGTGTGATAGCTGGACAAAGATGGAAAAATCAGATGAATTAGCTCAGATCAGTGAATATTATTGTGAAATCTATGAGTGACTGTCATGGTTGTTGAGTATTTCCTCCCATGACGCCCCTGAAATAGCATTCACTCCGAAAAGGAACATGAATGTTTCATATGATTACATCCAAAGTGGCACATGCAAATAACACATGATATGCTTTCGTCACGAGAATCAAAATGATGGCAGCTGTTAAGTGCACTTTAGAACCCTTTTACAAAGCTCGAGACAAATTGACATTCAGGACACAAACATTACATTTCAACAAAAGAAATGTACTAAAGCCACAGTCTTATTATGTTCCTATGATGTACCAAATGCTACAACTGACATTTTGGGGGAAAAAAAGCGTACGGGAAAGGTCTCAGCACCTGGATAGTGCTGAACCCAGTTACTGTAGCGTAGCGCTAGCCATGCATGGTCGTTCAGCTGTTGCTAACCATTTATTTTGAAACAGAACTCTATTCTTTGCAGCAGAACAACCATGCCAATCATATAAACAGTTCATGGAGTACAGAAGAACTAGAGATGTTGGTCGCACTGTTGTTGGTTGGTTGGTTATTGCTAGCATTAGCCCACGATAAGTAGCTTGTTTACTCGTGGTGACTTTTACAGTAAACACATCATCCAGGAACCACAGTTGCTTGAGTAATGTGATGCAAACAAAGAGGCAAACAAACTTTTGTTTGTTTTGTAACTCAGCAGCCAATTTATTAGGTACACACTAAACCCAATCAAGTGGCAGCAGTGTGTTCTGCTGCTGTAGCGTCGAGGTTCGATGAGCTGTTCATTCAGTGACGGTCTTCTGCATACGTTGGTCGTAATGAGTTGTTTATGTGAGTCACTGTTAACGACTTCTCCTCTGACCTCTGGCGTCTAAAAGGCCAGAGAATTGCTGCTCACTTTTCTCAGCTCATTCTCTGCAGACACTAGCGATAGTCACCTTTCTTCCTCATTGAACCCAATGAAGTCCTCATTTTGCTCGTCGTGAGACTAAATGCACTGCGATTGGCTTATTGAGTATGTGTGATAACGAGCAGTGAAACAGGGGTACCTAATAAAGTGGCAGGTTAGTATAATCCAGTCATCCTGAGCCTTTGTACTCCTGTGCTGTCTGACGGCTTTTCTTTTATAAGGTCAACATTCATGGTTGTTTGGCTCCATCATCCACCATAAAGCCAAAGCCAAGGTCCACTTCAGAAAATGGCTGATTAGGATTTTGATCAATCTTGTGCTGTCGGTGAGACAGACTTAGGAAATGCCATCAGAAAATTGCATTTCCCAATGACATTAGGCGCCCAGTTGACCATCCAATTCCATGTGTTTCTATTGAGACGTTAAGATCTGATATCATTTGGGTCAGAAAAGCTGCTTTTTTTTCTCTAAGTGAGGCAATTAAATTTCCTTGATGGTCTCTGAGAGCACTTAGCTTAAGAGAATACACTTCCAAATCAAAAAGCTTTCAATCATCTGAAATCATGTTTGGGAGAAATCTGCCCCGGAGTGTAGTGTCACATGCAATGCTGCTGAGATGGCCGATGTTGGGAAAGGTTATTGTGCTCGTGTCTCCGTGAGCCGAACACTGGCCGCCTCGCGTTGTTTGTCAGCGTTACTGTGTAACGTCCTATCAACGGCAAGCGAGAATGACAGACCGGATATTTAAGAGGACACGAATAACAACGGACAGCGGAGTTGAGGAGGTATTTTTGTTTGATGTATTGGATGAACACTGAATAACTGGAAGATTTTAAACAATCATCTCATCAACAAATGACATATGGATGCAGAAAACCATGGCTATTGCAAATAAAATATTCACATTTGAATTGAGGCCAGTTCCAGAACCTTGAACTTGGTACTTGGTACTTTTTCTATGACAAAAACCCAAATGTGTTTGTGACAAAGAAGTGTAAACTTAAATTACAACATCCCAATCAGATTTTAAATGAAATAATTGGCAACTGTACTGAATCTGTTCTTAAACACAAGGTCATCAGGAAAGTTCTGATCCGTGGATAAAACCCCTGCTGCAGCTTTAATTTGAATTCATTAATCTGTGAATGTTATATAATAGGGAACGTGTGCTGTTAAAAATGACTGATCTTTTTGAACATTATTTACAAATTAAAGTATTATTATATTACAATTATATTGAGATTTTGTTCCGTTGCTACACTGTTCGTTTTTTTGAAAGCGTTTACTCTATATTTCTGTCAGTTTATATAAAAAACAGTTGTCACAATATTTCAAAATAAATGAAATACATTTTAGATGTAAAAAAGGTGTAATTAGTGAAGGTGAGGAATGACCGAGGGAGCCATCTGGAGAGTCTAACTACCTGTTCACCGGTTTACCACTCTGCTCCATTTTCTTTACGACAGCTAATTAGGCAGGTTTTATAACCAGGTTTACTTAACTCTGTCACGCAAGGATAAATTACCATTTTGCACTTCTCACTTAATCATTCTAATTACCACAGGCAATTTATCAGCCTGTCTTCAGGGTATGAATAATTAGAAAGATTATTAGACGAGAATCTCAGTATATGCAGAATTCTGACGGTAATATGGGATATACATTAAAAAGTATATATGATACAGTCAATAACCTTATATTCACATCAGCAACAGAGAGGAATCTCACTGTTTTGCATATCAGTGAATATATATTGGAGTGAGACGATGGAACAGACTTATATGGAACTTCATTTTTGTATTTAATTTCATATATTGTATATACTGTATGATGGTGCATGAGTGTGCATATGATGATAAGGACGCTTGTCGATGATTTATGGACATGAAGTGATGGAGGTAGAGTTTCTCCTCTTCTTCCCTCTCCTTTTTGAAGTCAGCAAGGGCTCACAGTTCTTTTTTTACGCATTGTTATTATTCTCATTTCAATTACTTGTGGGTTAGTGGTTAGCACTGTTGCCTCACAGCAATAAGGTGTTGAGTTTGAATCCCAGTCTGGGACTTTTCTGTTTATGAGGTACACATTAGACCCAATCAAGTGGCAGCAGTGTGTTCTGCTGCTGTAGCGTCAAGTTTCGATGAGCTGTTTTTTGACTGTTTTTTTTATTTATTTGAAGGCACTGTACAACATCGACCTTTAAGTTAAAAACGTTGTAGAGAATCGGTTACTCTCACCATACATGTACCATACATAGCTGTCTATAGAGATTGAAAGTGTTATACAGTACATATATGACATTACATGTATGTCCAGCATGTGTATGATTGAAAGGGCATTAGCTAATATGAGCTACATTTTGTTATTTTACATTTGGTAACATTAAGCATTTCTGACCCATAGCTTCACCTTCTTGTGGCAACGTGGGTGTCAAATTGCTACAAGCTGCATAATCGGGGAGGTGGAGGTGGGTGGAGCAAGGGAAAAAAAAGTATTTTGTGAATAAAAAGCTGCATCCTTGTTATCTGTGTTTCCTTCATCTCTGATGGTGGTTACATGACTTAATATCGTAAAAGGCACCTTTAGTTTTCCAAATAAACCTATTCATGGTTATCTTTGTGTCCAATTCATTGACACACTATATGAACAGTGAGAGAGGAGATGCATCGGACGCCTCCTCCTCACGGATCAAAGTGGGGTGTGCCGTGCTGCTGTGGGTTTATTTGAGAGACCATAGCGACATGAAAATACCACGTCGCAGTCCTCAGTGGGAGGCCGCTGTGTAATTGTGTCTTGTCAGACCTCCACAGTCCTGCTCACAGCTTCCTACCTGACATTTCCCTCCGATGAATTTATTTTCCATTGTTTGGTATTTTGGCAGTGGTGCCACGTGTGACTGCATGTGTGTGTGTGTGTGTGTGTGTGTGTGTGTGTACACTGCGAGCCAGTGAAACTAATGAAATTGCATTGCATTTTTTTTCATGAAAAGAGAATGTTAACCCCATCAGGAAGAAGGTCACAACAAGCAATAGATGAATGTCCAAATGCAGGAGTTTATGATTCATTATGATTTCTGAGTATCAGTGATCCATTAGCAAAATTTAATTTTCCCCCTGAAGTCATTTTATGTGATGATCCAAAACCAAGATGGACGCCCATGTGACGTCTTTACAATACAAGTCGCCTGACTGCTGACGCTTTAACATAGACTGACCTGAAAGGACACAGACAACCCATAATGCAACATTCTGCAAACGACCAGTTAGACTCAAAGGCTCTACATTAAAAATAACATCTGATGTAATGAATATGAAATAATCTCAGCCTCAAAGGAAATGATGACCACCACTTTTCAGAAATCATTTTAATCGTATCTTACATGAGCATAAAAACTCAATTCTCCTTTAATTGCTCCGGTGTTTTTTTTCTGATACTAAAAATATTTTACACCAGTTATCAAGAAGTACATTATAAAGTATTTGAAAAATGTTGCAAAATAAAGCCTGCATTTTTAAAAGAGTAATCTGTCACAGTTAGTTAGTAAGTAAACACTTATTTGCTTGGACTTTATCAGAAGTCGTTCAATTTGCTTTACAGAAATAAAATACACAATAAAAGTTAAACAAAGCACAGGCATACAAAACAAAATCTAACAGTAAAAAACAAACAACAATAAAACATGTATATAACATGTATACAGGCTAGTTACATACAGGTAGTGTCTAATAAGTGCCAAATGAAAGGACCACTGTGTAAGATTTAGTGACACCTGAGGGCTGAAGTTGACAGAATTGGCAGAATTTTTCCTTCTGGGCTACTGTACACACTAATCAGTCTCAGTGGAAGAAGTCATCTGAAGGCTACATCCACATCTGTCCACACTAACCTGAAAATAGTTTCATTTTTATTTGAAACCAGTGGCACAGTTCTGCATAAATGCTTCCTGATTGGCTCTGAATTCTAGCTGTGTGCAAAAAGCCAAATTTACACTTTCAGTTTCTCTTCATTATCATCAGAAGTCAGACCTGCGAGTGAAGTAGGACAAAACGTGGATCGGGCTGACCCTTGTTAGCAATAGCAGGCGATATAACAGTAGTGTTAATGTTTACGACTGATTTACTGTGAAAAAACTAGTATATATGAGAAACTACACGGTGGCCATGAGGAAGAATACACGCAGCTGTCCCTTTAAGGGCTCTCATTGACTTTCATTCATTCATTAACTTAAAATCTTAGCCCTAATTGTAAACATTTCCTCCGAAATTAGGTTATGCCTCATTAAGACCAGGTTTTGGTCCTCACAAGGTCAGTCAGTGTGTTTGCATGCATGTTCAAAGTCAGATTTTACTCAGACAAAGACCATCGTTGGGTTTTCTTAATGTCACGTAAACACGTTAGTCAAAGTAAAATTGAACTAGTCTTACTTACTGTTTTCCTCAGACACACATACTGAGTGTCGTGAAGAAAGAACAAATACAAGAACACGAGTGTTCACCACCACTTCCTTACTGTCACGCTCCCCTCACTAACATGCTGTATGTTGCTGAGAGGTCTCAACATTAGCATATGACATGACAGATTACATTAAATCATCTTTATGACATTAGCCTCTTAGCCCAGGCATACAGATGCATGCAAATGCTCACCGAATAAAACCCTCTTATTTAAATCTGCTGGATGACATGGCACCTTTGATATGATTATTAGTCATCTAAGCGACTTGACTTCACCCTCATCAGATTGGAGATGTCAGCGAAGGTGAGGAGTGATGGCCACTTTGAACACGGGCCGTCACGACACAGAGAATCAGGCGTCTGACTGAAAATGTTATTCCACAACGGATGTCCTCACGTGTGGGAGGAGGTTTTTCTTCCTCATTTCCATGTGAAATGTTTAAAGATGTTGCACCAGACGTGTCTCTGTCTCCTAAAAGGGTTAGTTTGTCTTTTCCATCTGGAAAATGAAGTTTGTGAATCCGAGTTGTTGATCCACTGCATTCATCATTAAATCCACACATGTTATTTTGTGTTTTGAGTGTTTGAAATCCTTCTTTTGGATTTATCTCAGTTACACAAACTAACCAGACAAAGCTAAACTAGACCAGCAGCTCCCGTGTTCCTGCAGCTAGAAGAAAAAAAGAAGAAGAAAGAGTGAAAGAGTGAAAGAGTGAGCATTTTAATGTTGTTAGTTTCCAATCAGAAGACTGTGAGCATGTGAAGCAGTTGTTGATTTGATTTGATTTTGTTAAAGGCTCAATGTGTAGGAATTAGTGACATCTAATGGTGAGAATGCAGATTGTAAAAACAAAACAAAACAGAGGACTCCTCTGTTCACCCCAGCACAAAAAGAGAACTACAGTCGCTTTACATACGAAAGATTTCATTTACAGAGTAAGCTTCCACTTCAACATGTAAAACACACTCTGGCTGGTTTGTGTAAACATGGCAGCACAAGATGGCGCTCTCTGTAAAGCAAGGCCCTTGCTTTAAGTACATATAAAAAAGCTTATTCTAATTGTATGG
Organism: Solea senegalensis; assembly: GCF_019176455.1. NCBI lineage: Eukaryota > Metazoa > Chordata > Actinopteri > Pleuronectiformes > Soleidae > Solea > Solea senegalensis. The sequence continues at coordinate 24,421,034 of NC_058034.1, read as the reverse complement.
AATTCTAAGTATGTTCATGCTACAGTGATACACAATTATAAAAACCTACTTATGGGTAGTGTTTTCAATTGTTGTCAATAAAGTCACACTTTAAAAAACAACAACAACAACAACAACAAACTATCACTTTAAAAGTAAAAGAACAAAGTTGCTCACGCTGTCAGCGGTTGTTCTTTTCATGCTGTCCAACTCATTAACAACAGAAGTCGGACCGTCTCTGTCATCACTGCCGCCCAGATGGCTCTCCAATCTGCCCCATGTAAGGAGTGAATCATCATAATCACACATAATCTGTTGTTTAACACATGGCGTTTTGCTTCAATTTAAAAAAAAAATATACACTACAGTAATACATAAATCATCCATTTTCTTTCTGTTTTTTTCCCAGCTCCTGCAGTGACTCTATGATTGTGATTTATAGGTGATATATGTAAGAAGTGTATTATATTGTCATAGCATTACTTGATAGAATGATGTGATGATTAAATTATTCACTGTCAAAAAATGATGCAGCCAGAATATATATATATATTATATGATTTTAATTCATCTTGTTTATAAAGTGTCCTTGAGTGACTTGAAAGGCGCTTTTAAATTAAATGTATTATTATACATATATGTATATATATATATATATATATATATATATATATATATATACATACATATAGTTATATACATATATACATATGTATGTATATATATATATATATATATATATATATATATATAGATATATATATAGATAGATAGATAGATATATCTATATATATACAAAAAAGATTCATTTCTGGATCGTAAACACAGCTTGTAGCACACCTGGGTTGCTAGTATAGTTACTTAAACACATCGAGCTGCAGCTATGGGTGGGAAATGATAAACATTATCAGACCTAAAAAGCCTCAGTACACCTCCCAAAAATGTCTCAAACAGAAGAGAATTCAAGAAACTGAACTGATGTTGCAAAGAAAATGCAGTGACTCACGGACTTGTATGCTAATCTAATGTTTGGTTTGCCAATGAATAATATAAGACGTGGCTCAAGAGAGAGATATTCCATGTTTCAACTGACGTAGCTCATCAAAGTAAGAGCCTCATTTCTGGCCCCTAAAGTCTCCTACCTTTGTTAAACCACTGAGTCATGGAAGTTGGCTAAAATATAATGGGAAAAAGTTTTGAAAATTGATTGGTAAAAATGTGTGAGAACCTTGTTTAATGTTTTCAAAGTCCGTTATTGTTGCCTTGTCATCTGCTCTCATCACATACTGATTATTTGCTGCTGCTGCTTGGAGTAACAGCGTTTGGAATTGGGATAAAGCTTACTGTTGCACATTTATTCATTCATTCATTCATTATCAAGCGCTTTATCCTCCACATGAGGGTCACAGGAAGCTGGAGCTAATCCCGGGTCGACATTGGGCAAATGGTGCCAATGTCGACCCGGGAAATGTTGCCAACCCAACCCTTTTTGCTGTAAGGCAACAGTGCAAGTCCGCTGTTGTTAAATTTTTCATATATCGCCTTCAATGTGCAGAGTGAAATAAATGAACATTGTGTCATATTAAAACCACCTTTCCTTTGTCATTCACAGTGTTTGCATATTGTGAAACCCAGTCTCCTCATCCTCGGGGAGGCAGAGACTGTAGATACTTCTCTCCAATTATTCCCAGTGTCATTGGAGAAGCCCCCAACACCACTCGAGGTGTCTTGTCTGTGCTCTGTGGTCTTTAATCTTAATTATAAAGCTATCATTACAGCATGAACCCTAGGCTGCCAACAGTGGAGCCTTGGGCTCATCTGCTCTGAATCAATCAAACCAAGTTCTGCACTGGAGGACTTTTTTCCCCTCGTTTTTCATTCAGGTCATTTTGATTCTCCCTTATCTCATTTTCATAATTACATGTGTCCCTTTCTCTAATGGTGCGAACATTCTCTACCTCTACGAGCTCTACCGTTGTCCAGTTTGAATATTTAAACAGGGTTGCCACCGTGAACACGTGACTCTGCTTCAGATGTTACATTTTTTTTTTTCTGTGCACATTTGTTAACTTGAGAGGTTTATTGTTTACGAGGCGCTGGTAGCGAGTTATGTGTCTGCGAAACGCCCTCGTTCGCATTCAAATCGTGAACTTCTGCTGTGAATTAGAGCAGTAAAGTTGGACGACAGAGGGAAAGTTGTCAGCAGTCAATGACAAATTCTTGTGAAACGCAGCTGACATCTTGGAGCTGTGATCAAGTGCAGTGATCAGAGGCTTTCAGCAGGAGCTGCACCGTGTGTCTGTGGTGGCGGATGTAAAGTCACAAGGGTTAGGCTGAAATTAAAATGATTTTTTTTTTCTTTGTTACCAGAGGGATAATGATCTTGTGGCAGTGTTTGTACAGAATGAAGCGCTGCAGTGAAAATGCTACATGGAAGGTTGAGGTTGAGGTTAAACTTTATTGCTCACAATGTGGAAAATTGCCTTTGCGGTGCTTTAAAAATCAAGACACTAATTGACTAGAAGCACAGTCTCTTCCTGGTTTTCAATAAGCCAGTGCGACTATTTCCTGTAAGCTGCAGTGATGTCGTATGTTTGCAGAAGCTACCAAGAGAATCCTAGAAATTAGCAGAGGCTGTGCTCAGATGCTTAAATTACATTTAAATGACTTTTTCATTTCAGACCATTTTGAATTCCTCAGGGCTAAAACAACAACTGGAAGACAATGTAAACGTTGAAGATCTATGTCGGAAATTTGAATCACTAATGTTACCTTTAGCTCCTTTTTCTCGGAGCTCCCCCTAGAGTTTTGGAGTACATGTTTTTTCAACGCCACCGTGAACATAAATCGATTGTTTACTGCTTTAATCCGCTAATTATTCCCCCTCCCTTCCCCTGTCCTGCGAGACACGAGACTCCACGAGTCTTCCAGATTCGGATTGTTCGGCGGCCTTGATCTTACGTGGCTGATTTTCCGCTAACAGCAAGCAATTTATCCATCACAATGACTCTGTCAAATTAAATGGTAAAAATCCTGCTTTAATGACAGTTGACCCTAAGTAGAGGACAATAACAATTAAGGAATCAATTGACCAGTTATATGTGAGTATATATATGTATTCATATATAATATATATGTACCTGCATCATCATTCAGTCTTTAGATTCTCGTCATACTTATATTATATTACTTGTATATTCAATATTCACATACATAGCCAGAGTTTAAGAGATTGTCCATGAACTTATGAACTTGACAGTGGAGAGAATCAAACTTACACACACACACACACACACACACACACACAAGTCACATCATTCATCATTAAAGACGATGAAACAGATGAAAGACCAGACATGAACGGAGCTTTTCAACTGTGTACGCACACTGCAGGTAGTGAGCATTATGACAGAAGATTATGTCGAGTTCAAGGGTCACGCGAAGCCTTCAGAAATAACATATTTCATTGCTGTGTGACAAGACGTGAAATCCCGGGTTTAACGCCAAAGAACATTTGTCCTCATCGGGTTTAAAATATGCAAAGAAGAACATGCTAACATGAGCCACTGCCTACATTATTTATCCTCTTGAAAAGTGTTTTATCAGCACTAGCGCTGCTTTACTTTGCTTTAAAATATTCAAATTAGGATGAAAATGTCTGCCGTACAGAAAAGAGGCTCTTAAACATTTTAAACTCAAGCTCTCCATTCTCATGTTTGGTTAAAGACGGTTCGTTGATTGAAAATCTGCAGGGCTGCACTTTTTTCTTGTAAAAAGAATTGCCGAAGGCAGAGCTACATAGCAATCAATATTTTTCCCCAAGAAGCTCATGTATATGAGAGTTTGATGAGATAATGTTTAGGTTTATTATTTCATGAAAAAAAAAAACCTGTAAAAGTTATGTAGTTTGAAAATGTTTTTTTTCGGCTCAAAACTAAAAGATGCTTTAAATGTGGGAAACATTTAAAATAGATGTGTCTTCTTTTGGCTTCTCCCTCTCTAGGGGTCATCCTCACGCTCCCCCTACTGTCTGTTAGCGGGAAACCAATCTTGCAAGATCAGGGTCACCAACCCACAGTCCTCAAAATCAGGAGATCTTGCCAAGGCTCGGGTCTCACGAGAAAAACAAATTGCTTCACGGCATTACACGTACACGCCCGGCTATAAGATGAAGGCATAATAGCTTTAATTTAGGTGTTTAGGAAGCAGACAAAACTGTTGTTGGAGGAAGCGAGGGCGAGGAAACCTTGGCGAATGGCGAGAATTAAAAAACAGAAGCATGCAAAATGGATGTCGACCAACGCGCCACTTACTGTAAACCAAACGCACATGGCCAGGAGTGGGTAAGAGAGGGCGAGCGTTAGCAGTGAGGATAAAGCAGTAAACAATGGATGGATGGTGTCGTTACAAACGGACTCTGAAACCGAAGGCTGAGCTCGGTAGAGAAAGAGACGTGTAAAGTTCTGCATTAAAAGTCCGTGTCTAACTGTCAGAAGATGCTTTCAGTTATTATTATTATATATTATTATTATTACTATTATTATTATTATTATTATTCAGATATTTAAATGCGTTCATGTCAGTGATCCACTTTATTTAAAACAGCATCGGGTACAATTCACATCTAACTCGGAAACTCTGCTCAATATTACCTCCATGTCCCACGCATGCAAACATCTGTTTGTTTGAAGCTCCAAGAGACTGGAATCATTCACCAGCTGAAATCTGATCTATTGCATCTCTGCTGGTGTTTGTATGTACTCTGTCCTTTTTCCTTGAGACACACTCTTCTTGTTTCCATTGAAACTGTCATTGATGTATTATTCCTTCACTCCTTTACCCACTGCTCATCCCGTACATTACTTACACTCAACTGTAACTGGCCTAACTGTGGTTATAAGGTCTACTTTGACTTCTTTGTTTGGAAATGTACGGGTTGAATCATGTGTGTTCACAATACCCTGGTTCTCAAACTGGGGTACTTGTACCACCAGTAGTACACAAGGTTCTTCTGGTGGTACTCGGAGGCAAATCATTTTGAGCAGAAAAAGAAAGAAATTTAGCAAACATATTGGCTAATTATGATAAAAAAAAATCAACATTTCCTATATATCGGCAGGACATGGTGAAAGTGCATAATGATGTAAATTCAAAGCTCACAAAGTGTTCCGTAACTCTTCTTCCTCTTTGAGCAATATCTTTATATCGCGAGAGTGAACTGTGGTTTGAGAAGTGTTGTAATAGTAGTGAGGTTGTATGATGGTGCAGGTGTGGTAGACCACCTTTTTTGCCTGGAAACTCATGTTTGTAAATTTACCACAGCTGCCGCTAACGATAAGTTCAAACAAGCATTTTGTCGATTTACGTTCATAACCAAAACTTAACGAAACAAAGCAGCAGTAGACCAGCAGTGCTTGTGTCCCAAAGAGCTAAAAATACCTTTTTTTTTCTATGGACTTTCCAGTCAGAAAAGTCAGTGCAACAGTACTAAGATATTGTATGTCTAGCAGGGATATATATTTTATAAGGTGATAATTTTAAGTGGCTAAAATGAGCGTGTCTGTCTTCTTGGCGATGGGGCACACACACACACACACACACACACACACAGTCCAGCCAGAGCTTAGTACTGCATGTGTCAGTACCTCATACAGCCACACTATAAAAAAAAAACGTGTTAAGTGAAGAAAAATAGTGTTTCGTCACATCACAAGGTCATAAAGCAGCAGATAAATCTCTCAGCAGTTACTTTTTGTCCATTTATTAGTTTTCGCTCTTGTTTCTGTGTCGACTGTGGACGTTATTTACATGGCAGACAGTTTGAGAGTGAGATCAAAAAAGCTTTTTACTGTGGTTTACATTGGCCATGTATCACTGGCCTGAACACTAAAGAGCCGTTCCTCGCTTTTTTACCACTCAGTCTTTCCAACCTTTGCTCTTTATTCCATAACACAAATTTGGTCTGGTATGTGCCTGCTAATTTATCCTTTCAATGTATGATTTCCTGTCATCTCCTCATTTGTCCCCGAGTGTTTCTAATCTGAGATAATCCCAGTCAAATCCTTTGATTGTGTGTTTGGACCTGATCCATCCCCTGAATAAGCAATTTAATGGGTTTCATGGCACTTGGTGTGCAGTCATTCATCTAGTGGATTGAATGTGAATGCTTGTTTTAATAAGTGCTCTTCATGAATAGTAGGAGATGTGCCATTTAATTAGGCGGAGTAGACCTATTCCATCGCCACACACGTTTTTTTTTTAATATATATATATTTGGAGTTGAGTGCTTTGATTTATTTTGTTAAAAAAGACATATGGGTCTGTGTGTGCGCACAGAAACATGTGAGACAATGACGACGTGTGTTTCCACCCGCCTGGTTTTATGTGCATGGAAAAAAAAAAAATCATGACATATTGCCGAGTGAGTTTTTTTTACGCTTGAGGCAGGTGGAAAAGTTGACGTATTGATACAAGGTGAACCTGAATGTTTACATTGTATCAATGTGATGGAAACAGATTCTCTTCAGCTGTAACTAGATGCACACATTACAACCGTAACAAAACACAACCATGTATCAGCGGCTACTGGTGCTATTTATTTACTTTATTTAAGTGTCATCGTCTTATTTTTAATCTGTGGTGAGCTGGACTTTTACCTGCCTACCACTAATCTCTTAACTCAACTTAAATGTGCATTTCTTTGACAATTCAGTTCAAATTGTTGAAAAATGTCAATGGCAACCGAGCTGGAAAAGAAAGGAGAGAAAGTAAAATGTTGACAGACTGAATTATGTAATGGTCCATAAAATGTCTGAAACCGTGTTCAGACATTAACACTATGTGTGTTGACCTTGACCTTTGATCATTCAGCTCTAACAGTTACACAACTTCACATTCTAGTAGAAGTTCTTCTATAACCTTATGATGTTACTTTTGGTTTTGGATGTGCAGACGTTGTAGAACTGGGGTGAGCAATCAGTTAACCCAAGGAGCCAAATGAGAAACAGAAAATAGACTCAATTTTGCTCAATATTAATATTAATATCATTTTTTTAAAAAGTGGAACTGTATCGTTTTGACAAACTGGTAAGAATAATAAATGATAATTAAAGAAAAACGTAAGTAAGCTTAGGAAAAACTTACACACGGCGTGTCTCTCGTACGCTAACACAGTGTAGCACAAGCGTGCTAATATGTGTGTCAATGGAGACAGATATCTGGCTTCAAAATAAAAGCCTGCATGATATTACCTTCTTATTTCCAATTACCATTCATGGTGCCGGTCAGCGATGGCCAAAGGGCCGGATGTGGCCCGGGGGTCGTGTCGTGTCGTACCCAGGTCAGTTCTAAAAAGTTAAAATCACAAAATTTTGGATTATTACTGCAGGAAAAAAAATTAATCATTGTAATTTCTTTGGATTCATTCCTTGGTTAAAACATTCAAACATGTTTTAAATATGGCTCTAACTGTGGAGAAAAACATAATGAATGAATACTCTCAATATAAGTGCGATAAGTCTGTACATTTTATATTATGATTTGTTCATTATGTGATTTCCTGCATCTCAAGTTTCATTTGGACATGTTTGACACATTTGCCTGAGACAGCGATGACAACATCAACTGATAAAGACACCAATAATTGCCACAACTCAACTGTGACGTGCAGGAATTTCCAAAAAGTGTTAGTCAACGCTGAGCTTTGAGCAAACGCGACGTATTGTTGCGACACTGTTTTTTTTTCTTTCCCATCAGCTGCTTCTCCTTCATTCTACTGTAAATAGAAACACATGTGGCTGAAGATGAAGCGTCACTTTGTGTGCATGTGTCCAGCACCGAGCTTGTCCTTTTGTTTGTTTCTGTTTTTTTCCTCTCTGCCCCACGCATGATTTGACTTCCTGTTGTGACACTCCTCCAGCCTGACGCTGCGATTGGCTGCTCGCGCTCGCGACTTCCTCCAAAACAGAAACAGTGCAGAGGCATCAGCTGACGCAGGCCGATGAAGCAGCTTCTGGAAATGCAAAGTACAAACGTTTAACTCTCTGACACGTTGGTTTGTCGCCCACATGTGTGCGTAAAGCCCCGACAGGAGAAAACAGTGGAATGTGAACAGGAAGTGGAGGAAACTGCTGGAATCTGGAATTACTCAGGAGGAGAGAGAGAGAGAGAGAGAGAGAGTGAGTGGGGGGGAAGAAGTTGCCTCTCAGCCACAACAAAGAGGAAAACATGAGCAGTGACTACCATCCACTCTCTGCAGCAGAGTCGTGCAGAAGTGTTGTCAACGGTGAGTTATTTTCTGTTGATGTACGAGCAGCAGGCTCTTCACTGTTCGTGCTAATGATCTTATTGTTGTGTGGACATGCCACAGTTCTTGTTACTGCTGTGAGGCCTCACTGTCAAACATGTTAAACTCTCTCCTGGGAAAAGTTGCTGAAGCTAAAAACACACAGACACCACAGAGGAGGAGGAGGAGGAGGAGGAGGACCTGAGGGTTGACTGTGAGCCCATTCTCACTGGTCAAACACATATTTTCAATGGATAAACACAGGTTTAAATGGGTAAAAATGTTTTTATTGGTGTCCACTCAAATAATGTACCAACCTGACATCATATTCTATTGAAGAAAAAGACCTGAATCTACCGTTTGAGACCAAGAGGCTTTTTCTTATGTTACAAAAAAACATATTATTTTAATTCTAAAGTGATTATAAAAACCTCCTTTTTTTAGATTTAATTTCTTCCAATAAACCCTCAAAAAAAATTACACTCTGGACATTTTAAGTAAACATTCTGCTTTCTTTCTAATGAAATCTGCTTTAGCAAAGGTTTTCTTCCTAAATCCCAGCTCACGCTTTTCATAATCATCCACAAACAAAATGAAGGACATGTCCTCATGTCCTCGTGCAGCAGGTCCACAGACTGTCTGCTGTCGTTCTCCAACTTCGGTGTTTGACGTGTTGTGTGTTTAGAGACGATCTTTTCCACATAGTTTGGTTGTAACGTAAGGTGTTTATTTGAGTTACTGTTATTTTGAACAGTTTTGGATGTTTCTGCTCTGACCTCTGGCATCAACAAGGCATTTTCTGCCAGATAATTGCTGCTCACTGGATGGTTTTTTTTTTCCCCCTTTTTTTGCACCATTCACTGTAAACCCAGAAGTGATTCTGTGTCAAGAAAAACGGGTAGATCAGCAGTTTCTGAAAAAAACACGCCTCAGAGTCACTTCAATGACTTCTTCTTCTTTGAATCCCTTTCTTCCTCATGTTGGTGTTCGGTTTGAACTTAAACAGCTCATGTTTAAATGTGTTGAGATGCTGCCTTGTGATTGGCTCTTTATTTAACCGTGTTACAGGCAGGTCAACAGGTGTACTTAATAAAGTGGCCGGTCAATGTTAGTTGAACAGTACAACATCTAAACCCTGGTGACTCTCTTTATGAGACAGTAAGATTATACTGTGTATTTTTATACCACGAATCAACTCATTTGAGACACATGCAATGACTCACACTGATTTTTTAAAGTGTTGATGTTTAAAGTTTTCTTGTCACAAAACAAGCCACTCCCACCACTTTATTTAAAGCTTGTGCAAATGACGTTGTCTGTGAATGTGAAATTAAAAGGAAGCAACAGCAAACACCCCCGCCACAAGTGGAAAAATGAGCCTCTCTGCAAATGTTAATACTCGGCTTCTGTTTTCATTTTCATTTTTCACTTTGTGAACTTTGCAGAAAATGTAAAAATGAGCAGTAAATATGGGGACGTTTGGGCACCTCACTATAATCACTATAATAATGTACGCCATAACCTCACTGCTGAGTGTTATACACACAAAATACATACAAAAGAGAACTTCACACAAACAAAAGTGAAGACAAAAGTCATACTGACCGCTCTGTAGCTCGCAGTCATGTGAGCAAGTGAAGTAATACAACGCTTTCACACATTGATGATGGCGTGTTGTGAAAATGGAGAGTTTCTGATCAGACGGTGTTGCCGTGGCAACATGGCGAGTTGCGCCACGGAAGAGGAACTTTTGTTTGGCAAATGTGATAAATGAATTGGCTAATTAGTTTGAATCCAATCTGTCCCTGCGTGAGGACACTTACACGGCAACACTGTGACATTGTTATGGCAACACAGCGCAGCATAGTGGACACTGGGAGTACTACAAGGGTTCAGGTTGTCAAGCGAACTTGTCTGCTTTCATTTGTACTTCTTTTTTTTTGCCGTGGACGTTAGAAATTGTCCCACCACATCCCAAAATGTTCACATTAGAGTTTTTGACTTTAAGTTAAGATGCATTTAACAGCATATTTTAAGTAAACGTACAACTGAACGCAGCTGGTAACTCCACTCTCAGCGACACTGACCTCTGACCTCTGATCAGCATCAGTTTACTCAGGAAATCCCCTCCAGCCTGTTTAATATCTGCCACGGCTCAGGAGGGAGATTTCCAGTGCGATGGCATGGTGATGTCACGATGATGATGTCATTCTTTACGTCAGAGCATCTCTGCGTGTGCTGCTGTTGACCGCCGCGCTCGTGTTTCCACCTGCCTGTATGAAAGTGCAACAGTAACTAGAAGGATATTTCTAAAATCTCAGTTTTTAACAGAGGTGTGTTTAGCGACTGCTGAAAGCTAGCGACAACCCGTTCAACTGTATTTCACTTCAGTGACTGTGTCAGGCGGAGTCTGCTCTCCGGTCACGCAGGAAGTGCTGATGTTTTAGATCACTGGTTCTAATGAAGGCCCACGCGGTTGCTGTAGTGGTTAGCGCTCCTGCCTTTGCAGCAAGAAGACCCAGGTCCGTGACCCGGTTGGAACAAGGGCCTTTCTTCACGGAGTTTGCATGTTCTCCCCGTGTGCGTGGGTTTTCTCCGGCTTCCTCCCACAGTCCAAAAACATGCAATATCACTAGTTTGATGTGTTTGTGTCAATCACATCCACGTTGGGGAGGAGCTATGAAGTCATGGAAAACAATGATACCAAACCAAGTAGAGTCAAGTCAGGTAGAGCCAAGCTAGACCCAACTGTTATACAGTAAGTTATATATATGTATATATATATAATACATGTATATATCTATATATATATGTGTATATAGATATATAGATATATAGATATATATAGCACACTTATAACATGTCAGTGTAATAAAAACATATTCAGACTACGCCAGTAATAAGTCTTGACGTCTGTTGCTTGGCGACCACTAGTCAATATCTCTTACGCCTGATTTATTCTCCATCCGTGTGATGTATTTGATAATTGTTGCTTGAGAAATGTGGGCTTATTTCATATATCTGACACTTTTCCTTGGCCTTGATTATCGATGGATTTGATGAAGACTGAACAGTGGAGGGAGACATTTTTAATTTACCTTTACTTTTTCCTGAGAGGATAATGGCAGTGCAAAAAATATGGATGTGAGCTGGATGTGTTGTGACAGCGGAAGATAAAAATGTTCGCGGTGACTACCAATCACATTGCGCGACAGAGTGTGATGGCGTCTGCTACACAAAGTGTGCTGCGCAACATCAGACTAAAATATGTTATTTCTGTCACTTTTAGGGTCTATTATGTTAGAATTAGTGACGTCTAATGGTGAGACTGCAGATTGTAACAAATAATGGATTCTGCCCTCCCTTTGCCAAGTACAGTGGCCTGAGGGATGTTGATCTCTCTCGTTAGTAACCTTCCGCTTCAACATGTACAAATGGTGGATGGTTTGCCTGTTGGGCCACAAACAAGACTTTTGCCTGAAGTACATACAGTACATGGGCATATAAAGTACATATGGGCAGCCCGTGGTCAAGAGGAAAGGAATTGGGCTTGTTAACGGAAGGGTCAAGGGCTGGGTTTCCCTTGAGCAAGGCACCCAATCCCCATTGCTCCCCCGGTAAGTGTTGCCCATTGCTCCTGTGCCTGGCGTGTGTGTGTTCACTCCTGCTGTTTAAAAAAGGATGAGTTAAATAAAGACTATTGCCCAGTGGGGGGCAGTTTAGCCTTAAATCTTAGTGGTTATGTCCAATCTGCTTCCAAGTCCATGTTCTGTAATTTTATTTGTTGTTGTTATTATAATGTTTTATAATGTACTATTCCATCAACCTGCCCAGGGACTACAGGTGGAAAATAGCAATGTGCTAAAACCTGGCACAATGCATATTCTCTTGTTGTATAAGATTAATGTTTTATTGTGCACTGTCTTAAATAAATTACATTACATTACTACTTTTATGAAGCAAAAATACATTCACATGAACATACTCATGTAAATATAGAGACTCATGGAACATTTGACACTTTTGACAGGTTGACTTTAAGTAAGAGAAGGAAACATGTGTTCTGCTGCTCAGGTTCACGATGACGTGCTCTAACTTTCACTCCTCGTCATGTCTATAATCTCATTTAGTGACTTGGACCATGTTACGAGTGGAAAATCCCAAGGTGAACTCATCACAACACTGTAATCCCCTCTTCCATCTCGAGGTGCTCTCGCCTTGCGCCTGACAGTCGGCCACGCGTGGTGTTGGCTCGCCGCTCTCCCAACCCCCACCCAGCCCACCCTGCCGTCGTAGCCAGATGGTTGTCACACAGGCGGTTCCTCGCCCAGACCATGCTGATTTCCCATCATTCTTTTGTTAATGAGGTCGTTAGCAATGCAGCAGACAATTAAATTATCCCAATCTGGCATTTCCCTCGTTGTAAAGGACTGCAGAGCGTTTTTTAGACTGATCAAATAAGCATCTCTCAGCTCGACCTCTTCTGTTGTCACAACAGAAGATCTTTATTTCATCCGTTTCGTCCCTGTTATTCAGCTATGGAAATGAAAGTGCAAGTCATTTTCTAAAGTCCCTCAAAGTTATTATTCTTTAAATCTATTTCATTTCGACAACCCTGTGTCTCAGAGATAGAACAGCAATAATGTCCTAATGTGACATCTTGATGTGAAAATACAATTTAATTAGCTGAATTGTCTCCATTTTGTGATACAAAAAAAAAAACAAAAAAAACACCACGTTTCTCTTTCTGAAAAGATAATAAAAAACTAAAATCTGTAATTTGTTAATTTGCTTTAATTTAACAGACGGAGGGTCAAAGGACATATTTTGTATTCAGTGTTTTCACTGACAAACTTCATTTCTCTTTGTTGAACATATTTAGAAACATATGCCTGCAACACACTCAGAAAAAGTTTACCACAGGGTCACGTCAACTTATCTTTTATTACACTTTTTAATGCTTTGGGGACGGTAGACGCTAATTGTTTTTAGCTTTACAGCTTTACAGGTAGAATGTTTGTCCATTCTTCTTTTCATCATAGGGGACAGATCTGGACTGTAGCCACACTGTTGTCACTCGTGCATGAGAAGTGGTAGCTATTGTCCTGCTGAAGAGGACGTGATGTTTCTGAGCATACGTCTCTCCAAAATCCCAATAGAAACCAAATATATAGCCATGTATATACCATGACACATGATGGCGGCCTGTGTTAAGTAACAATGATTTCCATGTGGCTCATGTGTCTATGACCCCCCTTTTGATCGTGGCGTCTGAGGGCTCAACGTTCACACAGATTCACACAGGCCTTTATGCACTGAGATTATTAAATATGATTAAATATTCACAATATTACCAACTGTAATTGGTGAAAGAGCTAAATACAATTGACTAATGTTGTCTTTGAACGATCAGTTCTCTCACGATGTTCATTGCTCGTAGATGCTCGTTTGTCTTCACCCTCACTCGGTAACTGTGGAACCTTCCAGAACAGTGTTACTTGTATAATACGTTATTGTATATATACGTTTTTGAATATTGCATTAGTTTTAGTTTTTATTTCGATTTGACTTCTTGTTTTTAAAATGAGTAACTTTGAATTACTTTTAAGAGCGGGATTGCTAGTTTTTATTATTCAAATGCTTAATTTTATTTTAGTTGTTATTAGTTTTAGTGTTAGTTTTCTGTGGAGTATTTGTCAGGTGCAAGATTCAAAAAGGTCTTAATAAGTATTGTTTCATAGAAACCCAACAAAAGATGTTAGGACAAATGAACAACCATCCCTGAATCAAATATAACAGCCTACAAGAACTACATGTGCATAATATAGTTAGTCTGTAAGGTAAAACATAATAATAATATAATATAATAAAAAAACATTTTATTATGAATGAAAATAAAACCTTTTAAAAAATAAATGCACATCATATCAACCAACAATGATTATGCATGAAATAAATTTACAGAGACGGAAACTAAATTCAGTTTCACTTATTTATTTTTTAATTTTTATTTCCGTTAACAAAAATGTTTTTTCAACTTTAGTTGTGTTTACTATAATAACCTTTATTGTATCACCTTTTCAGTCACACAAAGAGTTCCAACTTTTTTGAGTGTGTTACAAATACTATTTGAGGATTCACAACATTTGACTTTTTGCCGATACCGGATATACCGATATATCAGGAGTTGACGGGATAACCGATAACCAATAACGGATTTTCCCTGCGCCCAACTGCAGAGGTCACTCATGAAGACAACATTTTACAGACTCATGTTGCATCACATGTAGGAATACATTTTCTTTATAGTGCAAAATAAATAAACATTGAAAATAATAATAAGTCGAAGAGGTAGCAGCCTATTCAGTCTGCTGTTTTAGTCGTTCAAGTCGGTTTGTCAGTGAAAACAAACAAAAAAGTCTTTGGTACAAGTCATTCATCAGATTTCAGTTTTTAGACAGTTTTTAACAGACACACATGCGTGCGTGTGCACAAGATAAAAATATAACACTTTGGGGGACTTAGGATGCTCCATCATTTTCAGACAGTGGAGCAGTATAAACAGAGCTGCTGTATAGGTGTTCTCCTCTGTGATAGCGACAGATCAGTGTCGCCTCCAACTGACAAACTTTGTTTCAGTACATCATCAGAGATTTGTGGAAACAACACAGCCTGGAGCTGCCGCTGCTGCTGCTGCTGCTCACAGGAAGTTTTGTTTACTGTTAAAGCGCGCACAGAGGGCGACTTCAGCCCGTTAGTCGAACATTCGCCTTCATGTGAAACACACTGACGCTGCTGACAGTTAATTATGTAAGTCACAGATCACGCAGACTTGTCAGCGTGCCGACGATTGACGCCGCTCATGTTTACATCTCTGTTGTAATGTTGTTCTCGAGTTATTTTCACAGAAGCAGAAGCAGCAGCAGCAGTGAATCCGTTATTTATCCCCACAAGTGCCTCGGGGCCTTGCCATAATGACCGTAAAAAGCAGCACCGATTTGGAGGAGTGAAATGTTAGAAATGACTCGTGGGTATAATTGGTGAACCTGTCGTTGCAGCAACTTTGGAAATATTCTTGGTCTGGGCTGCTGAAACGTGCAGAGAGCCTGTTAGCTTCGGCTGTCACAGTCTATAGGTATGTGTCTGTGTGGCTTCATTATTTTCTCCTCAAACTCCTCCACACACACACACACACAGAGTTATTTTGACAATGAGTGAAAACCAACTCAATCTGATTTCCTGTTAGTCAAAACAGACAAAAAGCAAGCAAACTGATGAAGTTTGACACGAGTATTTTGGAGAGAGTCTCAGCAGAGTGATTTCCACTTCCACCGGTGTCAGAAATGTGGCGGTCAAAACAAGCGACACCAGCCGTTTATCTGGGAATGAGACAAACAAAGGAGAGTGTCAAAAATATCAGCAGAAACCTGGGGTTCATCATGGATAAAAGCGATAGTCCATTCAAAATTCACCATCATCATTATCATTCAATCCTAAAGGAGACTCATTCCAGAAACAGAAAGGCATTCAAGGCACTCTGTAAATGGATCCTGTCTTCAGGGGCCATGTTAGCCACTCTTCTGAGGCTAACATGGCCCAATTTCAAAAAAAAATGCCAAGAAGTGGGCTGGGAGCTGAGTGAGATATGAGGGGGAGGAGTCAAGAGGAGGTGGGTCTAGAGAAAAAAGTGAAAAAAAAAAACCTGTTCAGAAGAGGATGGACAATATGATTTCAAGATTATAACACAATACTCCATCATGACATCGCAATACCTATCATTTTAAGATTTCACAGACTTTCAAAGTAAAAGCATTGATATGGAATAAATAGAAAAGCCTATTTATGATGCAAAATAAATCATAAGAAGTAACAAAAAAACAGATTTAAATAATAAACAAGCTTATATTTAATTTAGTGTTGAATATTTGACAATTATAACCACATGTTTTATTGTTACTATTGTGAACATTGCGCTCACAAACACGTTTAGTATTTATTCACCTCACTGGCTGCTGTGATATAACCTGGTGGGCCACACGTGGCCCGCAGGCCGCATGTTTGACACCTCTGTTCAGAGCCATACATTTCCAGTAGTGGTTATGTTTGTTAGGGAACATAATTCTCTCAAGTCGATGAAGGTGGTGATCGGCAATTGTATTTGTTCAGATTCTATCATGAGGTCCTGAGGCAAAGACCAGATTTGTACTTTAGGAAATTTGAAAAAAATGGTCAAATTAGACCAAACACAGAAGGAGAAGCAACAGATTTTTCCACATCACAGTGCGTTGGATGCCTCTCCTTTGGACTGTCACTAGTACTTTATGGACTCTCCCTTAAGAGTGAAAGTAAAGTCCTAACTGTGATTTCTCTAAAAAGGCCTGGTTTTATTTAAAAGAGAAAAGTTGCAGTGTTTTCACTGTGAGATGTGAACGTGCGCCGAGGTAAGTGCCTGGTCAGTGATAAAATCTGCTTACACAGATTGTGATGGGTTACATTTAAACCACTGATTAAAAGGCGTTTCAACTGAAGAGCGATTTCTCACCTGAAGCAATCAGCTCAGCAGAAGCCCCTTAAGAGACAGACGCTTCTGAGGCAGCACTTTATCCTGCGTGCACATGACAGCTGCCCGCGCTGCTCAACCCTCCATGTTTTCACGGGATGAAACTCAACAAATCTGGCTCCCGGCTACACTGTCCGACGTTCGGCGTCAAAGCTCCTCATCACTGACGGAGATGTTGATGAAGTTTGCTGATGAATCACAGTCCGTGTTTGCAGCACAAAGGAGCTTGGAAGAATGGAGGCGCAGCTGAACCCTACGGCGAGGACGACATGAGCAGCGGATGTTTTTGGCGGACGATTTTACTGCTCCACTCACTGGAGTTTAAAGCGGCCATTTTAAGTTTCGATGTCATCAGCAATTTAAAAACTACATTTTTGTTTTTTGGTTGCTGAACAACATCTTTTATTCTTTCATCAGGGAATATAGAGGGATCAGGGGAAATTCTAATTGTCATATTAGCATAAGAGGACCCCCCACTGCATTCTGGGATATGTTTTAAACCCCTTGAGTGAGATGGTTGTGCTGGTTACTTAATAAATCAAACATAAATTTCATTTTAATTCTAATCGTCAGTGTCAAATCTAGGCGTGTCACGATTATTACAATATTTGATCACAGTTATTTGTTCTCATCAAATTTCTTATAGATAATTGTCATTAAATTGTCGGGAAATTTTCATCACTGTTGCGACTTTTTCCTCATCACGACCTGTTTGACTGGCATTCTTGCAGAAATGTCAGGGATGCCATCTGGCTGTGCTTAAAGGTCCAGAACAAGATATCTCTGTATTAGTGCAACCTCCCATACCCCAAATTAGGATTCTACCACCACAAAAACACCAATTCTGTTTCCATTTATAGCACTTGTGTCATATTTGTTTCACAGTAAATCAGTGCTGTTTAATTAGTATCAGTAGAGATGTTGCTATGTTGTTTATGTGCGCAAAATACCACGTGGAGCGTTGTTATCAACTAGCTAACGGTGGCTAGCCCAAGATATGTTGGCGTTTCCCACTTCTCAAACAGAACGTGGTGAACTTCCGTGTTCCGATGTAAATGGAACGCAGCATTTGTTCCAAGTGTAAGTTAGATAAAAGTGAAATCACTGAGCAACAAATATTGACGTAATATTGATGTGTCACATGATTCATGTGCAAGTTCATATATTCCATAGCTGCCACTGGGCAAGAACATTTTTTTGTTTTTTGTTTTGTTTTTGTCACTTAACAAAAGGCCCACCTTAGAAAAACCTTAGAAAGTCTCCAGTACCTTAAGAACACTTTTGACTGCCATGTCTCCAATACCAAATACCAACGTATTTATCTCATGGAGACGCAGGAACTACTCAACTACGGCCAGAAAATAACAATTTAACTCACTGATGGAGGAAACAGTGGATCAGCAATTCCTGGGCGATTTAAAAACGTTCATTTTCTCCATGGGGTTCGGTCTGGAGAGTAAAAAATTTACAAACTTCAGTCCAGTCCAGCAGGTGCATCATAGATACAGTGTATACACTCACATTATAAAGACAGACAAAGTCCTGTAAAGTGTCCTCACAAGCAACAAATATTAAATATAAATCATTAACCTTTGTCTTCCCCAGAGACCCCAGAGTGCTTCATATGCCGAGATGTTGAACTTCATGCCTCTGACCCACTGAGGAATTTCTGTGACTGCAAAAACTTACTCGCCCATCACGCGTGTCTGTCCACATGGATCCAGACGGTAAGAGCAACTTTCCACGCAGGAATCCTCCATATTTTTCCTTTTTTTTTTTTCCATTTTGTCAGAATGTGAAAGGCGTAAATTGCCGGATTTCGAACAGCGGTGAATAAATGTGTTTGCCATGTGAGCATTCCTTATTGAGACAAAACGTTGCTGTTAGCCTCAAGGTAATGAGCTACCTTTCAAGTAGCAATACCAATTAGTTTTAATGAGGGTTGCTAACAATGATAATGCGTCATTGTTATACGGCTGAAACACAGAGGCTGAAATGGTGAGAAGTGCCTGATAATGGACTGGCAGAAATCCAGGAAGCCATCATGCACCTGACACCTGTCACCCACTGCAAAATAACCCATTAACATCTGGAGCAGTGCTTGAACCAGCAGTTGCACTGATGCAGCGCTCTCTGCTGTAGAGTAGTCAGAGCTCTCAGGTAATGAAATGTACATTTCTGTAGGTGGTGTGTGTCTCTGTCATGGTGCTTATTGCTCTTCGCACTATTTACTCTCCCACCATTATTCCCGAGCAGCGGCAGCTACTGTTGCTGCCAGAACAGAAAAGAATATATAATTATCTAAGTATGCCAAAAAAAATTCACAGAAAAAAAATGCAAAAGTAGCTGAAGAGGCTGAAGAGTTGATGTGGAAATAAATATTAGAGTGCACATTTGAACACCTAAATAGCACTCTGTGCAAGACCTCAAGGGCAGACAACATATTGTATTAATATCTGCAGGTTTGCACGTTCAAAATGTTGCACTATACGCTGTTGTTTTAATCCCATTTTATTTAAAAGGCTTTGCTTGAATGTACCTCTTTCTTTTCAGCATTACATTTCAGAAGCTGCAGTCCTACTTTTGTTGTACATAAATTATGCAACAACTGCAAAGGTGATGATTTTATCCTGCATCTGTTGCATGTAACAAACAGTATAAGAAGAAATGGTGTAGAGTGGTCAGAGAGCCGAAATACTGCAACTCTATGTCGTTTTTTCCTCCATTTCTGAATGCTATGCTTCATTACAGTAAGTCCAATTTATATAAAAAGTCAGAAAATAACATTTTAACTTACTGATGGAGGAAATCAACAACCTCTGAGTAATTTCCTCTATGCAGTTTTTCACATCATGTCAATTTTTATATACGACGAAGAATAAAATTGTATATTATCCTTCTCCTAATCAGTTTACCCGTCACGGGAAATTCTCCTTAGCCCAGAGAAATCCGTCGTAAAATGTCATTTGTGGCTTCAAATAAATAGTTTTTGGCTTCAGAAACTCCATAAAATGTAATAATAGAAAAGCCTGAGCGGCAAGTCTTCTTCAAAACATTGACATTTACCAAACAGGTTGCATTATTGAGATGTTAGGTTCAAATATTTGAATCTTGATCAGAACTGGAGAAGCCTCTTCAACTTTGCAAGTCCAGTTTGATGATCCATTCTCTGACAGTGAGGGTATCTGAGAATCTGCTGCAGCCATTTTGGACTATTATCTTTCAAATCTCAGGCAGCTTCATGACAGTGATAACACTAAATTGTGCAAGACTCGTTTGGACTCTGGCGCCAAAGAGCATATGAACTGAAATCCCTTTTAATCTGTGTCACTAATGCATCAGTACAGCACCTGCACTTATGCTTTTCTTCCCCCAAATAATCACATGTAGATCTAATTCTGTATCAGAACACACAGGCGCCTGCTCCGTATGTGGTGGCATGCAATCATCGTACATTATAATCAAAGATAAAAGTGCGTCTGCTGTTGAAACACGTGTCGGTGAGACGTTCCACAAGTGCTGCACAACATGCTACATCAGACCTTTCATCTGCACCACCCAGCTGTCAGAGTGAAGAGCCACTTCCATTAAGTGTGTGTCTTCCCACTATACAATTATATACAGACACACACACACACGCGGAGGCTCGGGGAGCCTGCACACACACACACACACACGTTGAGTCTCGCTTTCAACTCAAACACAACTGCGAGACGCAGACAGAGAGAGGGAGAGAGAGGGAGTGTGACCTTTCAGAGTGCTCGGGAGGGGAGCCCCGCTCCCTTTTACGGAACAGAAATCAGCAATTGACCTGTCACTTTTCCTCTGATAGCCATCTCTGGAAAGCAGGTCATGCACATATGTCTAAAGTGCCTCTTAACCGCATTTTATGAAGCCAGAAAATGTAATCCAATAATGATTTTGACTTGCCAGTGAGAGAGCGAGAGAGACAGGGAGGGAGAGAGAGAGAGCGAGAGGGAGGGAGGGAGGGAGGGGGAGGATACCACTCTTAAAAGCAGCTTGAACAAAGAGGAACGGGCAAATTCCAAGTCGTTATTTAATTTCAGAGACAACAACAGTGCAACACAGATGTCGTCACTAAACAGTGAGCACAAAACAGCCGCCACACTTCACTTCCACTGCTCTTTGAATGCAGTATATGGTCGAGATTACACCGCAACTCACTTGTATCACACTGTACAATTATCATATCAGTCAGACTGGAACCAGACTTGTTAGTATGACTGATGATACTAAATAGAATTGTTGTTAAAGCTGGATTAACACACACACACACACACACAGATAATGTGGGTGGGAGTAAAATTGCTCTTGCATGTAAACATTCACCTGGACTCCAAACTGGTACATGTTCCACTGTTCCCACCCCCCTGGGCTTTCACTGGGAGATAATTGAAGAAGCTGGTACACAGCGGAAGAAGACAACAGTGAGCATAACATGGTATAATCCACATCGGTGCATTTTTGGACTAATGAGGAGACTGGATTTATGCTCTGTTAGCTTAAATAATTACATATTGTTCAGTTAATGGATGGTAGAAAGACACAGGATGATACTTTTACCAACGAGCTGACAGCTTATTTTGTTCCGTCAGCCGGAAAAATGCCTAAAAGGGGCAGATCGCCACCTAGTGGACACACTTTGTTCCATAAATCGATTCCACGCTAGTTCATGTACACGGAGACAAGGACAGAAGTCCAATTAAACGGTGCAGTTAATCTACAATCGTAGCTCGACTTAATTGTGCATGAAAACATAGTGACAGTGACAGAACATAATTAACATGGGAAGTTAAATGAATTGAAATAAAACCATAATTGTACAACTAATGGGAAATAAAAATTAAAAAAAAACAAAGTAGAAAGTAAGAAAAACATTGTTCAAACAAATTCAATTTAAATCAAACAACCGTAGTCATGAAGACTATTGAGTCAACATGACAAAATAATGATCCGCGTTATCTGTTCCACGCAGATGAGCAGAAAGTAGAAATGTGACATCACCTTAAGAACAAGCCAATCATATTATCTATTCTGCAATCGAGGCCTCAAAAGAGCAAATTTAACCTTCTCCAAAGTCAGACGCAAACTTCAGTGTGTCTGCAGCAGAGCTCTATATCTGAGGGATTATCATCTGCACTGAGGCAAACCATATGCCCGCCCTCCCCTCTCTCCCGCCTCATTCAGGTTCCCAAAGACAAATAGCATGGCACAAAACTAATTAGTAACCAGGAACTAGTTAGGAGATGCCCTTTTGAAAAAACATGTCCTGAGGCAGGATTTAAATATAGGGACAGAGTCAGTGACTGAGTGTGCCTAGGAGATCCCGGCCTCCAGGCGCGGCAGCACTATGACCCCTGACCCTCATTATAGGCAGCGCATTCCTGGAGGGGTGAAGCCCCTCGCAGCACAAAGTACAAGGGCATGGGAGGATGCACGGCTCACACCGCACACCAGCCGGGGACAGCCTGGTGTGTCTCAGTCGCCGCCCGGGCCAAAAACACGCCTGAGAGGATACAGAGCGACGCAGGGTTGTGGAGAAGATTGGTATTCATTTGTTATCAGCGGACACGTTCTCTTTTTTTGTATTCTTATACATCTGTTTTCACTCTTTAGGGTTTTCGGGCTAATGGAAATGGTATTCAGCAAAAACACTGAAAACAAACATGCTCTTGAGAATAATTAATCTCATCCATCTGAAATATAATCCTAGTGGGTTCCAGTTGCATGGAAAGTCAGAGGTTGGAACTGGAGTGACATCACACCAGAGTGCATTCCAGTTTCCACACGAACCTAACACTGTTCCCTGGTAGCATTACAGCTACATTCGCTAACTAGCCTGCCAATGTAGTCAGCTTGATCCACATTATGCGGTATTTTATATTTATTTATTATATATCAGAGCAAAATGTCCATTATTAGACATTATGACATTTTAAATGTGATATTAAACAAATAGATGAATGATGATATTTCACCTTGTTGCTGCAGCAGTACAGTGGCCATACCTGAGTGTGGACATCAAGATAGATAGAAAGATATAAAAAAAAAAATAAAGTTGTTGTTTTTAGAAGCTTGTACGTGTAACAGAAGTTCCTTGGCTCCAGGATGCTGCCAGGAAAGGGCAGAAATATTGCATATACATTCAACTATGCATTTACTTGGGCTTTATTTATTTGTTACATTTCTGCAGTAAGATAAGACCGTGCACTTTGCAAGGTGTTGTTCTCAGATCATATAATTATACTCCATTTCTGTGTGCTTTATATTCGTCTGTCCCAAACATTATATCTGTGGAGGACAGTGCCAATTGCCAAGTCGCTGGTTGGACTATTGACTCTATGCTGCCCCCGCACAATTCCTGCTGGTTGGACTATTGACTCTATGCTGCCCCCGCACAATTCCTGGTGGTATTGCTCCATTTCGTCTGTCATTGTGCCATCACAGGAGATCTTACGATGACGGACGAAATGGAGCAATAGCATGAACACAAAGTGTGGACAAAAGGCTCCACCCATACTCAAATGGTGGCACGTGGTATGTGAGCTTCCTCTGGAGGAAAACCAGAACTACTGTTCTGCTGTATAAACCAGGGTATGTGATGAGACTGGAGATGAGTTAGCACCCTTTTCTGCCCACTGTCCAAAAACATGTAGATTTGGCAAATGATGTGGAGAATAACCTGGTAGAAGATGGATGAGTGGCCTCCTGTGAGAAGTCCATGGCTGACTTTGCTCAGCCTATTCACACCACTGTTAACGTTGGTGCTACTTTGAGAGCTCATGATTTTCTCAGGTGGTACTTGGTATAAAAAGTTTGAGAACCACTAGCATAGAGTATAACTGGGCCTTTAAGCACATGAAAAACACGCTAAGTCGATGAGATGTACATGTAGGCTGATGCAATGTGATGATGATGATGTGTGTATGTTAGCGTCCCCGTGTGTGTGTGTGTGTGTGTCTGCGTTTCCCTTTAATTACACACATGCACAGACATTACAGACACACTTGTACCCTGTCGTTGGTTTACATTCATTAGTTCAACACTCACAGCGATCAGGCTGCAGCGCCAGGGGAAACGGCCCTCTATAAAATCACATTGCCTAATAGCAGTGTTCTATAATTATATGCCATTAACATCTATCAAAATGTGCTCCTGAATGTCTCGCATATTAGCAGTGGACTTGGCACTTAGTGTTTGTACAAATGTCTTTCTTGTTATTAGCGTCTTCAGTCCGTTAGCGGCAGCTTGACGATTATTGGCCTGCGTGTTTTGTTTCGTGTGCTGCTCTGTCATGTCAAGTTGTGCATTTAGTGCTTGCATTAAAACAACATGCAGTTATGTATGTTTAACTGGTGATTACTGAGCGGTACATGCAGTGGCCTCGGAAGAAAACACTGTTCTTTTGTGTGTGTTTGTTTTGTGTTTTGTAAAATTCATTTTTGTTGTTGATTCTTCTCTCAGCTTCCTGATTTGTTCCTTTATATTAATTGTCATGTTTTGTTTTTGGTTGGTTTTCTCACTTTGTTCAGTTATAATCCAAAATATGCTCTGTTTTGTTTTGAGTCCATATATTTAATTACTGTTTTTGTTTTTGATGCATTTTTGAAACGTCTCTGGTCGTGTTGTTGAGTTCCTGTTTTGTGAATTTTTGATTGGTTGATGTTTTAGAAATCACTAAGGTTAACTGTTTTAATTTGTCTTCAGTCCTGTGCTGTTTTGATTTGCACCTTAAGGCTAACGTATATATACAAACGCGTGTGATGCTGTAATTAAATTTGTATTGTTATGTGCAGTGCAGCTTTGTGTTCAAAATGAAATGATTTTTCCAATGAAACATAATTATTTTATTGTTCAAAACAAGTGACAAAGTAACAAGAGGTGCATCTTGAGATATGTTGTTTTCTGTGGTTAAACTATTAAACTATATATCAATTAAATATGTCTTTCTTTCAGGGACAAGGGACTGAAGACAGACTGAGATGTATCATCTGCAAAGCCAAGGTACGAGTGTGTGTGTGTTTGCAAAGTGACATATTTGCTGATGTCTCTGTCTTTTAATCTTCCTGTGTGAAATGTAGGTAGCGAGCGTCGCAAGCAACAGCATTTAAGTCATTAAACAATAGCTGCATCTCACAAATCAGATTTAAACGGAGCAGATCCATAATACTAATGAGCAATCAGGTCTTTGTTTTGCTCTGTGATTTAGCTGATTTAGCAGCAGTTGTGTTGCTTATGAGATGTAAGCTGTCTTTTATTCCTTATTATTGCAGCAGAACACTCACTGTGTCTGAGGAGGGGAAAATATTACAATATTTGGCAAAGGATAGGAGCCGTGTAATGGCAAAATCTGTATTCGTTTCATGAGCAGAAATTAATCGTGCTTTCCTCAGCTACATTCCCAATGCAAATTTTTCATCAACACATTTTGTCTCGTATTTGCGGGTTTATTTGTATGAAACGGTGGAGCTGATGTGTCATCACAGCTGGGGTTACGCGCAGGATAAGGCCGCCACATCACTAACCATCTCAGATTAGGAAGTATGCTGTTGATGTGTTGTATGTATTCATGCTTGCACCGTGGGTCAAAGCAGCACAAGCTGTCGACAGCGTGTTTTATTCATTGTTTTGTCGCCAGCTTTGCTCCACCGCCTGCTCTGGTGTGTGCATGTATGGAAGTGATACACGCTGTAAGCGGGGGGAAATGTCACAGTAACTCTGACAACGACCTTTCGGGATTTTAAAGATGTTTTAAACATGAAATCATGAAAACACACACGGACAAAACATGCACTGATGAAAGTTCAATGAAGCCTTTGATTGTTTTATTCATCACGGAATTCCTGGTCATTCATTTGGGGTCAAAAACATTGACTCAGTGTGATGTTGTCTTTTATAGGACAGAGGACAGAGTTTCGCTGGTACAGAGTGATGATGATAAGATGTACCATTGTTGCTATGAGACTTGCTGCAAGCTGCGTTGTAGCTGTTATATCTGCCTGACAACTCACGGAGCTGGGAACTAGCCCAAATATGCACCTACACTTTAGCCGAAAACACCGACAAAACCCACAGCTACCAATATTTGTAAGCGACTGTAAAAGAAAAGCAAGCCAGAACTGCGAACTATGTTGCCAACAAGCAAGCTAATCTCATCTGATAAAAAAAACCACAGCTTTCTCTTAAAGTTGATGCTAACAACGGCCATCTTGTGAACTTGGGGGACAAGTAGACAAATTGGAATTACAACTGTAACACACTGCTAATACCATCAGTGTATTATCTTCCACTCCCTAACTAGTTTTTTCATCAGTATGTTTTCACGTTTTCCTTTTTGGGGCTCTCAAACTAAAGGGTTTGCAAACTTGAAGTTTAAAGCAACTGTTGATACTGTGACGTCCCGAGCTATCGTGTTGTGTCAGATACTTGAACTTTAATAACCGTGCGTGCTAGTTTACTGATTTAACTATATTTAACGATATTTCAAGGGAACTTGTGGAAACACTACTCGGAGCTGTCATGCCAACCTGCAGACTCTCCCCAGACCATAATAATGTAAGTCAGTGTTGTTAGAATTTAAGTCATTTTCAGTTTCCCTGCCACTGTTTGGCTGCAGGCAAACACATTTGTTAGTTACAACCACATCTGCTCTTCTCTTACCTACGAGGGGACATTTCTCGCACTTTTTGCAGCTTCTCCAACTGACTGTTGCACTCGTCTTCATCCATTATACCAATGACATCGCCATCAATTATTAATGGCGAGCAGTAAATGTCCGAGAGACATCCCACTGAGAGACCAAACAGCCGTGGACAGGAGTTAGTGGCAGGACTGGTGATTGCTGCAAGTGGCAGCTGTGCCATTTAGAAAATGATTGTTGGGAAGCTTCTACTGTATATTGATATGAACTCTGCTGCAGTGAGTTAATGCATCAGTATAATAACATTTTAATGTCTGCGGCGGCACAGCCATTTAATATTTGTCCACAGAGAGATGTATATGTAGATCAGCAATGACTATAATGATGATAGTGATAATCATTTGGTCCTGCACTGCTATCACTCTGTAATGCATTACTGCAATCACCCTTGGTTAACATTAAGAGGCTTTAGCTATTAAGACTTTGAGCAAGTATTGCTCATCACACAGTCTCCAGTTTGATGTTCCAGTCGTTTCATTTCCTACCTTATTTTTGCTGTTGTTGTTGTTGTTGTTGTTGTTGATTATGATGATGAGTTATTCCTGCCTGCTGTTTCCCCTTCTTTGCATACAGGGTCTCAAATGTGGGCCGTTTGTATGAGTTATGCTAATTTGTTGGGGCAATGAATGCATTAATTTCATTAGCACATGGCCTCAAAGCAATAATTACCAGAGTAGGTGTGTCACAAGCAATCATGTTAAAATTTGCCAGTTAATTATTAAGATTTTGTTCTGAGGGACCTGGATTTGACATGAGTCGCCAAAGGGGGGAAGAGAATGAGAGAGAGAGAGAGAGAGGGAGGGAGAGAGAGAGGGAGACACAGAGAGAGAGAGAGAGAGGGTATAAGTTAATGCATTCCAGTGGCCGAGGTTAGGTGCCTGTTGTTGAACTCAGTGGGGGTGGCTGTGGCATTGTGGACCTACTGGCATGATTTTTGCATGTTGACAGCTCACATTCTGGACTAATTACTGCAAATAGTAAAGGGCTAGCTGGTGCGCAGTCAATCCAGGAGGGTGCAATTATAAAGAAAAGGAGGTCCAGAGCTGCCTAATGGCCACCGCTCTGCCTTGATTGGAGCACGGAGGGGATGTTGGGTTGGTTGGTTCAGGAGTTGTGAAGGAGGAAGAGATTCCCAGCTCCCTTCCTCGTCACTGATTAGACCTCATCCAACACAGAGCCGAGGTCAGGAGGACAAGACTGCGTGCTCAATGATGGCCGCATCATAAAAGAAAAATAGTGGACATTGGTTTTAAATGGTTTAAACATTAGAAGTCTAATTATAAAACTCTGCTGTTGTTTTGGTGAGATTCTTCCAATGTCCTGATGTTTTATTAGACTCCACGAGTGAGTAAGAGCGAGGTGGCAGTGCAGAAAGTGAGGGAAGAAGAAAATAGCTGAGTGTTATACGATTAAAGCTGTTTGCCCTTTACTATGAAAGTAGTTACCTCATTAGCACCATGAGAGTATAGTTGCTGGTTGTGTTTAGTCATGAGTAAACACAAATAATCCACCGACTAACAGGAAGTAGAAAATCAGTGTGACATTTGGTGTGAAAGCACCTTAAGAAGAATCCAGCCTCAAACTGGTATTATGCTGCAGCCTAGTGTTAAACATGCGGAAAAGTAACTTCTCCAGCTAATGTAAGATATTTGTTAGTTAGTTAGTTTATCATATTGGCAGGAATTATGAAGCCAAAGGGAAAAGTTGAGTTTCGGGGGCTTGTATCACTGCATGCAACTCTTTTGGAAAGTCCACTTTCTGCATTATTTGTTCAGACCTCAACTCCCATTGTACAGTGAGCTAGAAACTAATCATGAGTGTGCTGGCGTTTAAAAGAATTCTGCTTTGTCATTGTCAAGAACAGGAAATAGCAGCTTCCTGTGGTTTGCTTGTTTTCTTCCACATCACAGTGAATATCATCTTAAAAATGACATGCAAGCATGGTTTCTACATGACTCATGCAACTTTAAATCTCCTGACATACTTGCCAAACCTTCTCCACCCCACGTTGCTCAAGTGTCTCCTTAAAGGTGCCTGTTTCACACTCCCATCCCCCCTTTAGGAGGAGAAAAATGTTAATCATGACTTGATTTTATATGGACAGGAGATTATCCGTTGATTTTGATGAACACAGCAGCTGCCAGGCTCTTCATTTGACTAAAAGCAGGACGTTCTGCTGAGGCCTCTTGTATGTCACTAAGCTTCTGTCAGGACGGAGCTGTGACAGGAGATGACACATGAAAGGAATTCCTCCTCATGGCTTTTCCAGGACAATGAAACACAGCCTTGAGGTAGTGTGTGTGTGTGTGTTCCTGTATGGGCATCTCTGTGAGGACCAAAACACTTAGAAACCATAGAGGGAGGACATTTGTCTGGTCCTCACGTCCTGTCATCACTTCAAAAAGCTTTTCCAGGATTAAGACTTGGTTTTAGGGTTAGGGTTAGAACTTTAGGACCTGTAGTCCTAAGCGGACCAAAACCTGGTCCGAATGAGGCAGAACCTAATTTCTGAAGAACTATTTTAGAATTAGAATTGTGGTTAGGTTAGGTTAAGCTAAAGTTTAAGTTCAAGTTTAAGTTTAAGCATTAATGGTTAAGGTTAGGGATAAGGCCTTGGTAGGCTGTCCAATGCACATCTTAAAATGGATATAATTATGACAATGTGTGTGTGTGTGGAAACATTACAATGGACTGGTGACTGTCTAGGGTGTACTCCGCCTTTCGCACCATGTCAGCTGGGATTGGCACCAGCGCTCCCCACGACCCTCCTGTGAAGGATAAAGTGGTAGAAGATGAATGAATCTATGAATGAATGAATAGAAAAGATGTGGTTGGGTACAATGTTTGGCTATATATTGTCATTATATTAAAACTGATTGAATGCCTTGAAGGTGAAAAACATAACCTGAGATTATACTGATCCTAGTCTTGGTGTAAATCTTTTCTTTCTTTTGTGGACAAATGGCAAATCCACCCGAGCAGGATAGGAAGACAAACACCGCTACAACACCATAACATATTTGACTTAACTACATCAACAACACTCTTGCAAATCCAGCATTCTCTTCTCGTTCTCTGGCCGGTTGGTGAAACATCTCTTTCTTTTTATTTACAGTACATATGTAGTTTTTGAATTACAGGGAGAAAACACTGTCTCGTGCTGTCCGGACCTGGTGGGTGTTGACGGATTGCGTGAGACGCGGACTTTTAAACAAGGTGGCAAGTCAAATTAAATGAAATACAAAACTAAAAATACCCTTTAATTCACAAAGGAAAGAGTAAATCATCCATATATGGCAGTACATGAAACAGACTTAGGCTTTGGTAATTTCAACCTTTTCATTTAATCTCCAAGTTCTCCTTGCTTTAACTGCCATCCGTCCCTAAACACAATTCATTTGTTTAGAAGCTTCTTGTGTGTGATTCAATTAACTTCCCCTTTAATTAGCTTTCAGGCATCCAAACAGAAATTGATGGAGAATTAATAACAGCTTCAGTCGTTCACCACATTGTTTAAAGCCTACAAACATCCCCACACACACACACACACACACACATACAAAAACAAAAAAAATGAAGTCAAAGTCTGTCCCATTTTCCAAATTTCTTTTTGGTACTTTTGATACTATGACTGTGAGGAACATGTGGTCACACTGACTGTGTGGTCCTCACTCTTGGTATGCAGTTCATCTCTTTGTCAACACTCTGAGACATTTGGTGCAAATCTTCTCCCCACAAAAACACAGCAGAGGCAAAACACACATCAGAACGAGGACAGTATGTCTTACTAATTTCCTGCTTTTGCAACAAGATGCCTGCAGATTCGATATGTTTACGTCTCTCCAAACCCATCAAATCCATAAATCTGTGGCAAAAGATTAAAAATAGAGTGTGCATTCTTCCCACTTATTTATTCCTGCACTGAAGCACATGTTTTACAAATCAAAAACAAGCCTGTTTCTCTGTGTGTGGGTATGGCTCTTTGTCCAGGGGAAAAAAAAAAAAGAAATCATTTGCAGATGGCGTTACTACTTAGGTAGCTAACAAAGGATGAGTTGTGAAATGGCAGGAAATGATTGCTGCTAAAATTAAGGTTTGAAGTTCACATATCATTAACGGCCACGAAATCAACTTTTCCTGTGACTGTTCTTCCCTCCAGAGTCTTTCTTTGTCTTCAAACAGCGCCAAAGCAATCATTATACTCAGACGTAATGCACCATAATGACAGTCATTTCAGTATCAAATTTTCAAATGTTAGGCCTTAATTCATTGTGGTTAAGTAGCTTAGTTGTAATTCACATTTTCTCCCCTTCTTAGGAGAGTGCTCCAGGAAAGAGACGGTCTAAAGAAGGATGCGAGAGTGAATGTGGTCTTGCAGGAACATTTGAAAGCCTGTCTTCATTTAACTGAACTCACTGTTTCAAATTCACAAGGCCTGGGCAGCATTCATGGTGGCAGCAAAACAAAAATACAAATCTGTCTGTTATTTATCTTGTTTACGTCGTTTCTATTGGTTTCGAATCTTTCTTCTTTTGATATATGCAGTAGGTCCAACATGGAAAGAATTAGCTCCATGAATCCATCCAGTTTTTAATATTTCCATCCCATCATACGACCATGAAACTGCCATGTGGACTTATGTAAAGGTAAAGCAGAGATACAATCAAAGTTGGGGTCAGTACGTGTGGGAGAGCTAGCAATAGCAGGCTACAAGCTAACAGTAAGACAAAGTTGTCAATCAGTTTACCCCAAAAACACACTTTACTTTGAAACAGTGTGGCACAACATTCGTAGTGTCCTCTTTATAATGATATTTGCTTGTGTAACCTCTATGATGTCAGATGTGACTACATTGAACAGTCATCCAGGTCATAGTCACCTTCTCGAGTTAGCTGTGGGCGACTGGACTCGCTTGAGTTCAACTGAAACTTAACTCGCCTACAGTTAAGTAGAGAAGATAACAAGACATTAAAGGTCCAGTGTGAGGGAATGAGTGACATCTAATGGTGAGACTGCAGATTGTAACAAAATCCTATAAATCTAGACGCACTTTTACGGTAGCAAATGTCATTTACAGCCAGGGTTCCGCCTAGAAACTCCAAGTTAGCTCGCGAGCTACAAAATCCAAACTCTCCTATCGCGTGCAGGAATTCATTGAAAGACAAGTGTTTATCCCGCCCCTTGGATTGAGCCCTGCCAATTGTGTGCCCAGTGGCCTTCACATGTAAAGGATGATTTTCATATTCAGTTGTTTGTCCATTCAGGCTCATGTAGAAACCTGATGATATGGTAGCCTCCGTAAAGCAATGCAGTTGCTTAAAGTATACCTATAAAAGGTTTTATTCAACTTTTTAAACAATTTATATTTTAAATCATTTAAAATCTAATTGAACAAAAACATACCTATGGCTAGTATAAACAGTTTTGGGCATTTCATGTTCTCTTTTGGCTGCTCTCTCTTTAGGGGTCGCCACAGTGGACGATCCACATATTTGATTTTTACACCATCCCTCCCATTTATCCAGGCTAGGAGTACACTGGGTGTGGCCTCTGTGGCTGGGGTCAGTGTAGAGTGTCCAATTAACAATGAGCAATGGGGATTGAGTACCTTGCCCGGTGGTACCCCAGCCCTGGGCTTGGTGAGGATCCGAACAGGCAACCCTTCAGTCTTTTTCCGCTTCCACTTGACTATTATAATGTACATTACATACTGACTTACTGACTCTAACCTTACATACGGTGCTGTTCATTAATCAACATTTGCCGCTGACGATCAGTATTGTCATCATAAAGCCCCCCCACAGTCGTCACGCACACACCCACACACACACACACACGTATACTCTTCTGCTTCCAAACTGAGCTGTAAATTCTGAGAGAATCTGACACCGCTGCCCGAGGCTTACAGCAGAATGCTAACGAGGCCGCGTCGACATTTCCATCACCACACAGTCAGTCGCACCATACATCAGCGGCTCGGCGCTGAGCATCTCCCAGCGACGCATGGAGTCGCTGACAATTTCAGACGCGACACTTTATTAGCGTCCCTCCCATCTCTGCCGCGTAATGAATGAGGCCATTTAAAGTGGATTTACGATATCCTTAAAACTTGATTGCTCAGAATTTCAGAATTATTCATAGGAGCGACGCGTTGTTTGTCACGCGGCGCGTGCCGTTGCGGCGGGAACAAATGGTTTTGTTGTAGTCTTCCAAATGAACTCCCTTTCATCCACTCTTCCAGTGCGCCATTTGTATGCACTTCTGTCCACGCAGAGGCAGTAATTAAAGGCAACACGGCTCAGGTGACAATTGAAGTTTTCCTCCTAATGTACCAGGATGAAGCAGCAGCAGTGGATGCACACACACACACACACACACACACACACGTATTGTATTACACTGCAACTTTTGCTGAAACAAAGAGTGCACTGTTCACACGCAGACCCGAGTGTCGCTCTTAGCTGTTTAGATTTTAGTTTTCTGGGTTTTTTTTTTCCTTTTGTTTGTAAGTGAAGACAACACTTAAGGAATTATATTATCTCCCTTCCCTCACATTTCCGTACTTCCACCATGAGAGAGAGAGAAAGAGGCTTCCTCGCCTCGTTACTAAGATTATTGTGCTCACTTCCTGAGGCAGTGTGACCATTCTTTGTGTGCGATGCCCAGATCGTCTCTCAATTACACAAGGATCCCGAGGCAGAGGGTGGGGACGCAGGAGAAGGACCAGTTGTGTCCACACAAATGCAGTGTGCACACACACACACACTCATAGCTGGGAGGCATGGCTTATACTCAGCCACAGCCAAGAATGAGGCCTCTCTGGATAGATTTACACACAAATAAAACCAGTCTTATCTTGGCCCACATGTGAACGAGAACTGATTACACGGTCTACATTTCAATGTCCAGATTAAATGGAGTCAATTTCCTATATGGTCTATTTAAATCCATTTCAACCTGCAAACACAATGAAACCAAATCTGATATTACTGCTCAGTGAGACCTCAAGTGAGCGCCACTTGAATCCAATATGAACAGTTGAGGGAGGGTTTTAGAGGTTCAGGATGTGCACTTTCTGATGTTTTGCATCAGCGTCGGTCAAACTGGAAGCTGAAATTTAATATTTTTTATGACATTTTGAAATAATATCTACCATGGAAATGTATTCAGATCAGATCCATCCTAAAATAAATATGCCAAATAACCAACATTACCATATTCTAAAAAATATTCCCTGTTAAAATAAAAGGAAATTATATATGTATCCTACATTTAAACCACAATTATTTTGGTCAGGGTAATTGTAACGTGATTTTTTTTTTTTGTTTAATATTGTTCTAAGCCTACTTAACTACTTTCATTAGAAATCGCTATCAGTTTTTCATTTTTATCATTTAATGTTGTGCCATTAATAACCACTTTATGTTTAAAATAAAATCATTCTGCAATTAATTCACTGAATCGTGAGAAAGTTATCGCAAAACAAAAACTCTTTATTATCCATTAAGTGTCTTTAATCTAAATGTGTGTGTGTGTGTGTGTGGGTGTGTGTTTGAAAATCCCACACAGCCACACTGCGATGCCTGAGCAAAGCTCTTGATTAGTTGTGGTTTTATGTTTGAATGGTCCATTTAATGAGGTTATGTATGAGATAAAGGGCGGCTAAAAGTAATCACAAGGATTATTTACTCTTGTTAATTGAGGTTCCATCTTAACACCACAACTAAAGGTTAATGTTCTCTTGGTGGATTATTTACCGTCTCCAGAGGCTGGCCCACTCCACACCCACAGTGGGGGGAAAAGGGGGAGATGCCACAGGTTTTGGGAGGGGAGGGGAGGGGTTAACTATGGCAGCTTCCAATGTGAGAAACTGCTCATTTAACGCCTTTAATTTTTCCCCAGAAAACCAAACTAACTACAGATGGCGCTGTGCTAATCATACTGTATAATAAAGTATAAACTGTAAGGGATGCACGATATTATCGGCTGATTTGATTCTATGATATTCTTCTATGCTACGTGACAGTAGCTCAGCTGTAGAGAAAGTCTTCTTTCAACTGGAAGGTTGTGGGTTTGATTCCCAGCTATGCTAGTCTGCATAATGATGTGGCCTTGGCTACATGTGAATGGGTAAGAAAGATGTCAGGAAATGCACAGCACATACAGTAGATGGACTGTATCAATGGGCAAATGACCATTTATGTGAGCGTCCTATAGAGCTATTATTTTTTTTTATGTTTATTTATTTTGCAGAATATATATATGTATATATATATCTACATCTGCTTTAACATCCATCCATCTTCTACCATTACAAAGGGTCGCAGGGGGGAACTGTGCCAATCTCAGCTGATATAAGGCGATATACGCGGGGTACACACTGGACAGATCACCAGGGCCACACAGAGACAAACAACCATCCACTCTCACACCTATGGTCATTTTATAGCAGGGGCCTCCAACTCAAAATGACCTGGGGGCCAGTGAACTTCTAGTCTGGTCAGGATGGAGCCAGGTCATGTGAAAAAAGTCAAAACAATTTGGGAAAAATGAACGGTTTAATGATCAGAAATGAAGATGATATCGTGATAATCCATCATGTTGTTGCAATTACAAAGATTTAGGATGACATTGCACACCATTTCAGAGTAAAAGTGTTTTTGATGTATAGCTCAGAACAAAAAAACGCATTTATGACGTAAAATGAAACTGTAAATAACAAACGGACAGAAATAAAACAGAAACATTCAAACATTAAATCAAAATATACATGTAGACAAGTGTAATTGAAACACTAGACAATCTTATGTTTAATTAAATCTTGAATTTAATAAGTGTAGGACCACAGGACAGCGACCTGCATGTGGCCCCTGATTTAGAGCGACCAATTTACCTAAACCCCATATTGCATGGTTTTGGACTGTGGGAGGAAAAGAGCACTAACCACTACACCATGTGGCTGAAAAATATGATGTTTTTTTTCAAGACAACTAAACACTTTAATATGTTTGAACAAGAAGAAAAATAGAATTTACATTTGACATTCATTTCAACTCCAAATTAAGAATTGCTGAAGTCGGCGTACGTTGGATATTTAATTGTCTTTACTGTCAATCCTTCACAAATACCGAACAAGCCTCATTTCAACAACCAAACTCTGTGGAAGCTTTGGATGGTCACAGCTCATCACTGCTCCTCTGCTCTCCTTCAACTAACCACAGATTATTTCTCCATGCACGTGTAAATCTCAGAGCAAGCTTTAAAGTGGATTGAAAGGTAGATGTGAAGTGACATGGGGTGATTAATTCTGCCACTCTCAAAATGACCTCTTACTTACTGTCTTCATAGGGAAGCTGTTTTAATAGACTTTCAATAGTGATTAAAATTACAGAAAAAATCTGAACCTGCAGGTTAATAAAAATGGTAATTTAACTAGTATCTGATTTAATTGACTCTGAAGAAGTACTTAAACGTGTTTGCACTCTGGAAAATCTACATGGCTCAGCGGCAAAGAAATTGGAATATCCAGCTGTCAAGATAATAAATTTGACTATTTCATCACTATAATCTTCAAACAATCTCCCTTTGTGCTTCTCTCAACTGCTCGCTGCTCGTGTCATAAATCACCTCCATATCTGCAGATGTTTCACGTGTTTTAAAGTAATTGTACTAAACTCAACAGAACCCACAGTGTGGTGATAATCCACCGATTTTTTTTCTCGCATTTGTGGATTCAAGATTTGGAAAGTTTATCTCAGACTCCAACCAACATGGCAAACCATCGCGACCCAAATCACAATCTCAGTGTGTGAACATGAACTAAAACTTCATTTTATGGATGTTAGTTTGGACATATATACAAATATCTGAACTAAGAGGTTTGAAATATTAAGGAAATTTGTTTGAGGTCCCAAAAAACCTTGCTCCGCGACCAATCTGTGGGTCCTGTCCCAGTCTTTGAGAACCACTAATATTTGTTTTGTTTTTTTTACTCAAAGTTATTGTATTGTCTTTATGTCATATTTTTAGTTGATTATATTTTATTTGCATTTAACTGCATGTATATGTATTTATTTTGTATCTTTAATGCATCTATGTTTATCACAAAGGCTGCCACTAACACTTATTGTCACAATCAAGAATTCTGCTAATTATTGAGTTGTTTTGTCCATCGCAAACTTTAAAATGACGACGTCCTCAAATATCTTCTTTCATCTAAAATCCAATATAAATCCAGTTTTAGTGCAGCAAAGAAACCAGATCATATTCCCATTTTTTTCCTGGTTTTAATTTGATAAAAGTCGCCCGTAAACAGATTAATAGATTATGGAAATAGTCAGTGATTTATTAAATAATAATTGATAAATCATTGCAGACTTGTTTTTATGTATATTACGGTACATAAATGTTTTATGAATAAACAGTCATACTTTATAAAGCCTTTATTTTTGAGGCATGTTAAACATAATTATTTGTACAATGAAATGCTTATGCGAGAAATAAATAACAAATAACTTGGTTTGGTTTCCCAGGTCTGTGGTTTGGTTTCCTTCGAGGCCTTACACAAACCGGATAATTAATTCAGGAGTAAAATTTCTCTCTTCTTCTCTTTTTCTTTCTCCATTTCTTATTTATATGATGCCAAAAATATGCTCCCAGGACTATCATTTTTCTGAGGCTGTTTGTAAAACCCGAGCACGAGGAGGATTTATCTTCTTGACCCGTGACACAAAGACAATGAGCAGCACAACAGCGGCGTCCAACTGGGAGGACGGAAGGGAGGGACACTGTCCCCCCCGCCCCCCATCCTCTGCTCTCCTTCTAAAGACAGAATCATGTTACAGGTGCACAGACTCATTACTCTTGTCCGCATCAACTCTCACTGCTTTTCTCCAAAAGCCTGTGCATGTGTGGAATTAGTGTGCGGTAGAGCTGGGGTGATTTGCTTTTGCCGATATTTCATTGTCTCTTACAGGGTTTGAACGTTTCATTTTGTGGTTTCAAAGTTTGACATGTGCTGGAGTATTATGTAAAGTTCATGAAAAACGGTTGAAATTGCACTGTTTCTTTTTTCTTCACTTAATAGTTTACTAATTGGATAATTAAAAAAAGTCTCACTTGATTTGTTGCCATTTTGATTGGCTAATTAGATATACACGCTGTAAAGATGAATCAATTATGAATCATGGATTATAAATAATATCTGGGTATTTTTAATCAATATATATATGTATATATAAAAATAATTAAAACTGAATATTTCTGGTTTGTGGACAAAACTGATTTGAGAACATCATTACATTAAGACTAACACATATCAATATTAGATTGATTCATCGATTATGAAAATAATCGTAAGATATTTGTGTGTTAAGAAGCAGGTGAACAGGTGTTTTCATTTAATTTATTATAATTCTGCTACCATGAAATATATTATAAATATATATATATATATACATACACACACACATATATATAATATATTATAGAATATGACTATTTCTATACCAACACATTTAAATAAATGTTTTTGAGTATGTATAGCTATAAATGCTTGTTTTACCACACATGTAAGTAAGGTGCTGGACAAAGCTTGATAACGGACCTTAAAAGTGCTTGAAAAGTGCTTGAATTTGATCCTAGGAAAACGTGTATGAAAGCAAGTATGATTGATACAATTTATATTGTGATTCAGATGAATTGTAATTGTTCAAGCATTGAAATTCGCTAGTATTGACATTTGTGGTTTTGATCTCCTCAAACCAGTCGTCCTTAAACAAAAACCCACGAGTAAATCAATCCTCATCACTAGGGATGAGATCATATGATTCTCAAAATCAGACAAATAAAAATGTAAAATCTGATACAATCCAGAGAAATCCTATATAAGGTAAATGTTTGTATTTATAGAGCACTTTTCTGGTCTTGATGACCACTCAAAGCTGCTTTAATACAGCTTTGACATCCACTCACACATCCATACAGTGCATTTTCTGTCATACCCATTAAAACTCGGGAGTTAAGTGTCTTCTCCAAGGACACATCGGCATGTAGGGTAGCGGAGCCAGGAATTGAACCCACAACCTTTTGAGTTATGTTGTGAGCTGTTTATTTCTTCTTTAAAAGGTCTAAAATGGAGTGATATTGGTCTCAGCAGATACTTGAGTTTGTATCATGCCACCCCGGCTGACATTTATCCGTACAGAATGGGACGCGGCACATCTGATCTCCAGGTCTCCATCAGCGATGACAGAGGCTAAAGTGTATCAACAGCGTGTGTCAGGCTTTTGCGTAAACTGGGGACTTTGGTTATAAAATGGTGTTGCAGAACTCTCAACTTTTTTAGCTGTGTGTTTTTTTTTTCACCCCAGGGCAAAGGCTAATGGTTTACTCGCTCCCCGACAGGCCCTCAGGCTCCAGGTAGTCTCACATTGTCAAGCTGCTCTCATTAACTCCTATAACTGCAGCAGAGAGGAGCGGCAGACAGTCACATACTGGAGGACTTACAGGTGCAAGTGCAAGACACTGACAAGCTGAGTTACAGGCTCAGGTGCACACTGGAAATTGGAGCTCCTGTTTGTTTGTTTGAGTGTTGGCAAAGTTTGACACACGTCGATTACTGTATGTTTAAGTATTTGTAGATCGGACTTTTTATTTGTTCATTATTAGTTATATAATGATAATGCAGAGTATTTACATACAGTTTGGGCTTTATTTGTAATATGTCTACATTATTATTGTGCAGAAGTCACACAGTTCACACAGCCAGGTGAACTTTGAACTGTGACGTATTTCATCAGATTGTCTGGGTTGTGCTGAAAAAAAGGATATAAGATGCTCTATATTACACAATCTTATACCCTCTGTATGTACTGTGTGTTTAAAAAGGCAGAAAGAATGCTTGAACAAGACACTTGATAACTTTTAGTAATCCTTTAAGTTTTTGTTTTTTTGTTCTGTTACATTATATCTATTAATATCCTTCTATTATCTATATACTATTACATAGATCCAGAGAGACAGAAGTTAATTGTAAGTGTGTTAAAGACTACCAAGGTGGACGAGGAGATCGCCGCACTGCCGTTCCAGCGGTGATGGCAGCATCTCCTCCTTTTCTGTCGCTTCCTTGCAATCAAAAGAAAGTCTTTACATTTGAGACAGGAACTGATTTCTGTCGTCCAGTTTGTTTACTTTCTTCAGACTACTTGTTTTCACGGGGCGTGGCCTGTGACTAGAAATACATAGACTAGACTAGATGTAATATGGAAACGTGCAGATCAGATCTGACCACAGTTGGTCAGGAAGATCACATTCTGACTTGATATGCTGACAAATCTCATTTGAGCTGCAGTCTAAACAAGACCTTTGAGGCCTACGGGGTTTATATTCTTTTAATTTGCCGTTAATGTATTCTGGCCCTAAACTGTTTAGTGATTTGTGGACCAGCAGCCGGACATTAAAGTCTAGTCTATTACTTACTGGCCTATAGTGTAAATGTGAAAATGAGAATTAAAAATTGTGAGAATGACAGAAACGAAGCAGACTCCTCCTTGTGGCACTTCAAAATAAATCACTGGGACTACATGTCAGCAATCTGGATCTGGCTAAATATTGCCAATTTTTCCCTATTCCTATTTATCTTTATGATGGACCTTATTTTAAGAGATCACATATTATATTGTTTTCCTCCTAACAATATTGTCTTCATGGGAAAGTTGCATGCACAGATCTAAATCATTCATTTAGCATTGGTTTGACCGGAAAATGTCCTGTGCTCCGTCACAGTCACCTGTTCCACTCGTTCACCCATAATCCTGATTAAATATGTAATGATCTCTCTCCATGCGACAGTGTTTGAAATATGCACGTGTGCCTCCGCAGGCTGAAGAGTGAATTATCGTCTGTTAAACCAACGTTTGTTCGTGAGACACGTTCTCAGATAGAGGACTTCTCATCTCTTCTTATGAACCTTCCAGCTGACTCGCAGATAAAGAAGCAGGAAATGAACACAACGACACACAACACCTGTACAGGCCTAATCAATGCAGTCCATGCTATGAATGATCTAATAATAGTAACAATATTTCTGTGTCGGCCCCCGAGGCATAAGTGACCTGAGTGTCTGCTCACCAGGGGGCCCCCAATAGGGGAGAGACACCTTTGTTCAAGAGACACCTTTAGATATATTTAGACAAATAAATAGTGTTTATCTCCACTTGTTTGGTTTTATTTTGTAGATTTGCACATTTCGTGCACATTTGCACATCTGTTGTAAGTTTTAAAAACAAAAGCCATCAAAGTGGTTGTTTAAAGCAACTTCAACGTATTTTTCCAATTCCAGTTTAGTAAATTCACATTCGGATGAAAATGCCAGCGTCCCCAAACCTTTGGTGATATTTACTTTAGTTTCAAAGATAAATTTGACTCTACTCAATTTCATCATTCTGTTTTGCATATATTCTGTTTTGTCACGTTGGGAAAAATAACCATACCAAACTTAGCACAATACTTTTAAGAAGCTAACATTAGCGAACGCAATGTCAAAATATTGTGTCTTTGAATTTCTGATTTCTCATAATTGAGGTTACAGTTTGAGCAGTTCTATGTAGGAGCTATGGCAACAATCTTTCTTTTTTTTTTCACTTGTTTTTTCTTGTGATTTTTATTTATTTATTTATTTATAGTTAATGTATATTTTTATTTTCCCCATTTCCTACATGACTTCTCAATTATCCCTCAGAGGAGGCAGCGTTGTTAAACGTATTTATTGGAGCCGTGCGAGGAACTGCAGCACCAGCAGGATTTACATTAGCTGTGCTTGCCCTCATCAAACATTTATTTATTTGTTTGTTTATTTACTTTTTAAAGGAAGCCCCCAGGGTTTAATCACACAGCCCCTGACACACTATTGGGCCTAGAGTGAATCATTTGCAGAGATAAAGGGTCACTTAATTAGAATCAGCTTAAATCAAGTCTTAAATAATAAGGTATGTATTAGGGCTGCAATATGTGTGAATATAATTGTTTAATTGCAAATATGTCACTGTTATGTTACTGTATGACCCTAAAATGATTAACTTTAACATGTCTGGACAAAAATTTGAGGACATTGAAATGTTGAGGTTTGGGTAACAAGAGTGAATATTTAACACAGTTTCCTGCATCCTCTACATTTCTCTCTCCATAGCTCCCCCTACAGTACAGGAGTACATATTTTTCCGACAAGACCGTAAACATCCATCCATCCACTGTTTCTCACTTTATACACTGTTGTAAAAAGACCTGAGACTTTGTGAGGGGTCAGCGGCCTTGATCCTGCGAGGCTGGTTTTCTGCTAACAGACACTAGAGGGAGTGGAGACAGCCTCCAATTGAACCATCATGATGACTCTGAAGCTGTTACATTAGGGTAACAATCCTGCATACTCCCAGTGTTCTATCCTGCTCTCAGGATTGAACAAATCATCAATTAGCTGAGAAGATAATGAACAGATTGATCAGTTAAAAAGGTAATTGTGAGCTGATTATCCTGAAGATTCCTTAAAATGGAGTTCCCAACTCTGAATTTAGTTTCAAGAGAACCGCAAACACCAAACACTGATGAAGGATCTGTGTTGCATAGTTCATTTATTTTTTTTCCATGGAAGAGTTCAATTCGGATGAAAGGAAAACTAATTTAGCTGTGAAAATGCAGTTTCTGGTACTAAACCCTGAACTTCCATTTTTGTCAACTACTCTTTTCAATTTCAAATAACAGTGCTAACATTTTGCAGCCATGCAACACATTTTTTTTCTCTCCCTCTCCCTCTTCTCTTACTTTGTGCTTGTTGAGTTTGAAAAGATTAGAGAGGGGGAATAAAATGGTGCATCATAAACTGGCTGCAGGCCTCGGGGCAACAGTGTCTGCTCTAAAGCTGGATAATCTCGTATCAGTGTGGCACGTTCATTTAGCTTAAAAGATAGCAGCGTTTTAGAAGCACCTCCTTAGGTTATTATGAAGCTTTTCACTCTCAAGATGATAAACTCATTCTGGCACCTGTGTAATTTACTAATGACATATGAGTTTTAGCCTGAGAAAGAGGAATTACAGTGCACGGCAGTGCACGGCCTTTGCACAAACCAGCCACTGACGCATGTTTCCATCAACAGTTAAGTCTTGCTAGTGTTGTAGCTCGACTACGCCATTACGTCGCTGTCTTTGTCCCAGTATACAAGTACTCAAGGGGGGGTTGTTTAGTGAATGAAGCATGTCTGACTCTGCTACCATTGTAGCTAACTGCTATTATGTTAGTCAGCTGCGCAGTTATCATAGGCGGTCCATACAAAATGGATGCATAGTCTCAAACTGTGGTACTTGTACCACCAGTGGTACGCAAGTTTCCTCTGGTGGTACCAGAACCAGTTGGTGTTACTTCGAGAGCTCAATATTTAACCACTGGTCTATTGGTTTGCTGGTGGAGCAATCAAGGAGTAAAAATATATTATATAGTCACCAGGGGGCGACTTTGCTGGTTACAGAAAGAACGTAATTTAAGTGGAGGTCAATAGGAAATTGAGCTTATCTCCCTTTTAACACAAGTAAACATTGTGCAGAGGAGTTATTGGTCTCAATGTCATATAAAGTTGTTGGTCTCCAATATCTCATGATGCGGTTTTTATTAAATTACATATTAAATTATGTTCCCATTTAGAGAAAAAAAAATAGAAAATAAAGCAGATGGCGTCTGTGAACTTCAGTTCAGCCAAATCGCAAATCTCAGTGTTCCAAAACCGGAGTTTACGTTCTTTTGGTTGATGACGTGACAAGTGGTTTCCACTTGGTAGTTATTTGTGCTAGCAAAGTTGCCCACTTTAAGCTAACACAATTATCAGTGTCGTAGTGTATATTGTCACTCTAGTTTATTCCAGGGCAACGGTGGTAGTGGTACTGTCGTCTTTCAACTAGAATGCTGTGGGTTTCATTCCTGGCTCCATCAGTGTTAGACTTTTTTGCGTTTCCATTAGGGATAGTATCAAAATACCCAACCTCAACCGTTTTTTACCACCCGAGTAAAATGGTATGGTATGGTCAGGGTGGAGCTAGACGTCTCCACCCACGACAGTTTCTTCAGTGCCTTGACGTCTTGTTGAAACAAACAGGAAAAAAGCAAGCTGGTGGCTGTCCTCCATTGTTGTCCATTTTGTTGTTGTGTGACGACAAAGAA
Source organism: Solea senegalensis (assembly GCF_019176455.1). Lineage (NCBI taxonomy): Eukaryota > Metazoa > Chordata > Actinopteri > Pleuronectiformes > Soleidae > Solea > Solea senegalensis. Next base: position 24,377,287 of record NC_058034.1, on the reverse strand, counting down.
AATTACAAAGACTGACTTGCCCAAGATCCCAAGGCCAATAATTTGGCCAGATGCAGAGCGTGCTGCAAATCAATGAAGGTGGATGCCATTGGTCAAGTGGTTGCCCTCCCATCTTATGATGTCTCAGCACATTCAGTCCTTGAATTTGAAGGAATTGGTCCTGGAAAGTTCCTGGATTTCACAGAATCATTGCAAATCACATCTTTGGATCTAATTAACTTGAGTATGATGTTGACTGTACAATGTTGACACCGATTGAAATATTAAAGTTAAAATGTAGCAGCAGAAGATTTTCATAGGGTATATTTGGTTGCAAGACCTTGACTGCTATCTGTAAGCCTCTCAATGCACCCTTTTAACTTGTTAGTGGTCTTTAGAGGTTTAACTATTAAGTCAAACAACCATATCAGTGTTGGCTAGCAGGTAGTTTGTACCATGTCTTTTTACCGTCTGTTGATTCATTCAAATTGAGAAATTCAATCTCCTTAACAGTCAAAAAATGCACCGCTCTGGATTTGGCCGTTTTTCTCGTTATTGTTTTTCTCTTCTTTGATACAACTTTTGTTATTTCCGGGTCAAAGCCTGGGGGACACTAACTGAGAACCACACGTAGAACCCTTAGCCCAGAAGTCAAGTCAACTTTATGATCAATTTCTATTGCATATACATGACATGCTAAAGAATTGAACAAGTGTTTCAATTGGCCCCTACGGTGCTAAAATAGAATCTTAAAAAAATAAAGATAAAACAATGTAGAATAATGCAATTGCATTTCAACTCCCAATCAGACGGGTGTGTTTATCTAATTTTGAGAATTTCGATTTAGTGCAATTTCAGTCTAATTAATTTATGTACATATACATATATATATATATATTTTTTTTATTAATGTGATTTGTACTATTTCAAATTTATTTTAATATCATTTTAATAAACAAGCTTACTGAGGCAGAACCTGATTTGGTTGTTCTTCTTTAATTAGGTGTGGGTTTTTTTATGAACAGAGATCATGGAACAGCCTAGGGAGAGGGAGATTTAATTAAGGGACACTGATGAAAGCTCACAGCTCTCACAATCTCCCAAAGTGTTTCCTCTGATGTTGCTGCAAAATATCCTGATGACAGGTGGTGCTGGGGAGGAGTTGACATGGCTGTGAAATAGAATGATTTGGATTCATTCTCACCATGTGTAGGTGGGAAAAGTGTTATAGGTCCTCTATTATATATCGCTAAACCCCATTTAAAGTGGTTAATATATTCAGTTTAAATACACAGACTGCGAGGGAGAGTCAGATTTTAGGTGTGGAAACATTAAAAAAAATGTGATTGCATATAAAGGAACTCTGACGGTCGGTGAGAATGTGGAGACGTAACAAGCAGCTTTGCAATTAGCAAGTGCAGGCCTGCCACATTGTCAAATGCCCTCACGCTCTGTCTCTGCGATAATTGTCACAGCCCCTCTCCTTTATTACAATCTGTCACGGAGTCAGCCATATTCATTATGAATTCTTATCTGCTTGTGCTTTAACATTTACCAGATGGCACGTTGGTATCAAAAGCTAATAATGATGTAGTAAGGAAATTAAGACTTTATCAAAAGACACTTAAGAATGTTGAAAAAAAAAGGCACATTTTAAACCTACCGATGCATCAGTTCGTCCTTTTGTGATCCCATCTGTGAACATGTAAAAGGTGAATCATCCAATCTCATACAGATTATGCAAATGACTGAAGGGATCGGATCAGATATGTTTTTTTATGGAATTGGATTTCTCTTTATGTCAAAACTCAGATTTTGTCCAAAGGAGATTAGTTAAACTAAACCCGATTACAGGTCAGAATCCTCTGGTATAAAGGCTATAAAATGTGTAGAGTGAAGCTGTTCCAACAAGAGCAGCTTTGCAGAGTTTTAAACCTGTGAGATATTATTCACCAAACCAATTCCCTACAAAGGGATTCACCTTTGCCACATGCTGCAGGTGCACCAGTCTAATTAATACTTGTACAGAACATCTCTCCTTTATAATAGAGCAAGAAGCTGGAAAGGGTGAATATTAATCAACACATGAAATCATGTGATTTTTTTTTAAAGGTAGAAAAAAAAAGATAGCTAATTTTAATTTGGTTGGGGTTAGTCAAGAATTAGTTACTGAGATGCCTCCGAAATATCTCTGTCTTTAGTGAGTTCAAGTTATCTGAGCACTCTCCAATAACTGGAGAAGGGATTCCCATGTCAACATGCCTTGATCACAACTACAAGGAGGTTGAGGGACATAGTATTTCTATTAACTGGTTGAGTCATCCTCAAGTAATTAAAAAGCAAATTATAACAGCTCATGTGGTAAATTACAGTGGAAACTGTTTGTAAAAATAAACTTGCTAATTCCTCTTAGGGGGTTTTTGGTTAGCAATTATGATTTCCTTTTTTTTAGGATTGTTGATACATTCATTCAATAAAGTTCTAGCACCAGGCGTATTAGCTTGTTACCTTCAGTTAACTAAGAAAAGACTTTGACAGGGAAAGAAGGCCACAGCTTATTCACAAGACATGTTTTCCATCAACACATCTTTTTTACTAACCAATAGTTTAGTTTATGCTGCAAGAAGGAGATTCAATAAAATGTGTGGTGCATTTAGCACATCCCTGATTTTCTTTAACTGTTTCCTTCAAGATAACTCATTAACTCATTACTGGTCATGGTGTAAACCTTTAGCATGGTAGATTAAAAATGGCAGATAATATTACATTAATAAGGGCAATTTTCCCCTTAATGACAACTGGAGATGGCTTATATTTTAGTGGGAACTGAAGAAAACTAGCATTAGGGTTATTAGCTTGGTTTATTTATTTTTTTGTTATTTTACTTAACAAGAAGAGTCTGTGACAGGGCAAGGAGACAACTTATTAACTAATCATTATGCTAATATATTATTATTATTTCCTTCAAAGTGACTTTTGTTATTGGTCATGGTGTAAACCTTTAGCTTGGTAGCTAAAAATGTCATCATTGACTATTACGCATGGTCTCTTTATTGGTTTCAATAAGCCAGCACGACCATTTCCGTTAAGCTGTCAGCCAGAGTCGGTGTCTGCAGAGGTTACCAAGAGTGTTTAGTAACGGAGGCCGAACACAGAGGGATGCAGTAGTGCTCTGCTGTTGTCCCCTCACAATGCTGAAATGAAAACAGCGGCCATATTTAACTCACTAACTCAAACTACTAATTGCTCTTTAATTACATTAAAGAATGTTCAAAATGTCAGAATTGTTCTATTTCTCAAACGCTAACCAATGAACAATTGTTATGTGTTGAAATATTTCTTGCGTCACATTTAGCCGCATTAGCTTAGAGCAAGCTAGTTGGGGTTAGGCTAGCAGTCCAAACAAACTGCCTGCTGCTGGCATGTTAGCTCAAGGAGGCATTTGAACATGTTACAAACCAACTAAACTTGAAGGTGCGTCTGTAAAGCTATCCTCGCTGGTGCAGGACTTGTTTTATAAACTGAAGCAAATGACAACAAATACATAAATAAGTGATACGGTGAAAAATAAAAACTGAGGCCTCAGGCTATCTGAGGTTGAGTATGACATCAATCTGCTGAACTGATGAAATTGATGTTAAATCTATCAAGACAGCAGGGAATGCAGAGGATGTTTTGTATTTATAGCAAACACCATAAGCAACAAATCAAAAATGGGAGCAGAGGAGGAAACATGGAGATTAATATGATAAAATAAAAGAGGGTAAATTTAAAATAATCGCCTCTCTTATACAAGCCTGTTCCAAGGCTTTCATGCATACTGTGATAGCACCATTAATCTTATCTTAAAACACAAGTAAAGCTCGCTGTTTATGTGTCTCTCTTCTTGAAAAGTAGGCCCAGAACACGAGGACAATTTCAGCAATGAACAATAAATAGCCGAGGAAATGAGGCTCATGGGAACAAGAGGGATGGTCCTAGATTTTCCTCCCTTGACGACATCTTGAATAGTTCAGGAGTTATGTGCAAAAGTTGTGGAAGATAATGTCTGGTGACATAGACTTGTCACATTTTTCATCCACTACTATCCAGACCCATTGCATTCTGATCACACCTCTTCAAGGCAGATAACTATTTCCTCAGGATTAATGTCCCAATTTCTGCATCCTCCAACACATCACAGTTAATGACCTTGATTTAAATCACAAGAAGGTATGTAGGAGCTCATATTACTTCCAAACAAGAAAATAGATCAACCTTTAGTGTTGTTGTTTTTTTGGTTTTTCTTTTTACGTCCAGCTCTGTGCTGTGCAACTTCTGCCCTGCGGCTATTAGTAGTATGATAGGCAATCGCCTCCACTCCAGCTTTGATTGATGCAGTGCTGGTTTTCCAGGATGGGACACCCCGCTCATGCATATGATGTGTGTGTTTGTTTGTCCTGCATTTCTTTTTCAATTTCAAATTCTAATACTTTTTTTTTTTATAATTTTCTTTGTAATTGCAGGAGCTTAAAGCATACATTTAATGTTGGTTATGTTGCTTGATGAAGTGAAGGGAATGATACGCATGGAGGATAAATGAATGCTTCCCTCAAGCTTATTTTCAAAATGCCTAAGATGATGAAATCCCCTCAGGGATTAATAAAGTATTCTGATTCTGATTTTGATTCTGATGCTGATGACGATACACAGAAAGTGTCAAAAGTCAAGGAAGCCCACTAATAGGCTTATACATGATTTTAGTCTCAGAGGGGATGTACACACACACACACACACACACCACCTCCACAAAAAGCACAAGTTTTCTCTTTCTCTTGATTTCACACATACGAAATTCACATCCACACATTTACATTGGACGGCTGTCTGCAGTTATTTTAATCCCTACTGGAAAAAAATGTATTAGAACGAGTATAATTTCAACAACAATGTGCAACTCCATCTGGGTATTAAAGTTTTTGTATTTTATTTATATTTATAATGTAGGGAGCAACGTACAGCAAGGCAGAACAATAATTTAGAGCAATAACTTAGAGCTCTGCCCAGGTGTAAATATAAGTGTTACAGTTATCCAATCAGAGACAAAATAGCTTTTATAGCAACTCAAATGACCTGGGGGGCACCAAGCATGTAATCTGGTCGGGAGGGGGCCAGTCAAGTAGAAAAACGTCCAACTTTTTTGGAAAGTTACATGATAACTTAACATGATATCATGGTATTCCATCATCATATCAAATGCAGATTTTCTCTATGGACTTCGGTGCAGGACATTTAGCAGTTTACAAACTTACGTGTCCAGCTAGAAAAGGCTGCCTAATGGTGAGATAAAGCAGTAGTTCACTTTTGCATCAGTGAAACTAATCTATGTCTGCTCAAATTGATGGTATCTTAAGAATATATTTGCAGCTTTATCTCACCGTTAGACGGCCTTTTCCTGCACCAAAGTCCACAGAGAAATCAACGTTCTTCAGCTCAGGGACACAAGAGCTGCTGGTCTTCTGCTGCCTCATTTGGTAAGATTGTATCACTTAAATAAATCTGGACGGAGGATGTTCAACTCCAAAGTCATCAAATATTACATCTAAATTTACTGATGGAGGCAGCGGTGGATCAACAACTCCTGTGTGATTCAATGTAAAATCAATGATTTTCTCCATGGACTTTGGTGCAGGGAGTTAGCAGTTAACGAAGCAACACAAGTGTGTGACATGGTAAGAAAAAGTGGCAAACTCATTCTTCAAAAATCAGATTTTACTTGGTGAGTCTATTGTTGAGTAGCTAAAACCTTTTTTTCCCCCAGTCCTGTTGGCAGCCATCTTCTCAGTGAGAGTGAGCATCTGTGTCTCAGGAATAGATCTGGGCAACCACGCTCAAAATCAACTGAAGTATCCATTCAACAGTAGAACAATGTTTTTTGTTTTTTTTTAACTATTTATGATAATCCAGTTTAAACTGACAAAAAAAATAAAATAAACCACAGCCTGTCAAATATGAATATTTAAAAAAGGATGTATAAAATGTGATGCGGCATGTGTTAACTCAAGTATTGCATAGCACAGAAGGCTGCAGCGACGCATGTGACAAGACAGAACACGTGGCTTCACACCCGCAAGTAGACAACAGCTTTATTGTGAGAGCGTTTATGACATTCATTTTCATGAGCCGAATGACAAGCACATGCGCGTTACGCGTGGTGAAGGATGCTTTTACTCTCCATATGTGCTGCTTCTGTATCAAACTCTATAGGATTTCAAATATATCAGATCAGTTACGGGTCCATTTGTTGTGTGAAATTATTATTTTTTTTTTGTTGTTGTTCATTACACAGATATGTGTTTGCTCCCACAGCTGTAAACAAACACATCTGGATTTGATCACATAAGGCCTGGGGAGTCTGACTAATCACCAGTGTAACCCGAGTAAACTCTTACAGATGTGAGGTAATTGCAGAGTCAGGCTCCCCAAATAGCTTCATTACTTCATTTAGATTTGCAGAAGTTACTCTGTCAGTATGAAGGGGTGATAGTCAGGGGTAATTTTCGGGGTGACCTTTCTTATTTCATGACTCGCCTCAGCCTGTTTAGTGGAAATGCTGTTACAGCGTATGCATTTATGTTCAAAGTTCCGTTGTTTATGTACTAATTAGACTGAACACACTTTAAAACTGGGTCCACGTTGTTGTGCGCTGACATACATGCAGGAGGTTTTGAGAGACAAACTCGCACAGACAATGGCAGAGCTTATAGGCTTTGAGAATGCAAGCTGTAAAGTATCCTCATTAATTGTGTAAAATGGGTTTCTCTCCAAAGAAGTGACAGAAATAGTGTTACGGCAGGCTTCATGGGTAGATATGCTGGCTAATTGGCTCTTTAACAAGAAGGTTAAGGCATTTTAAAGGCCTCAAATTGGTCTTTTCTCCTTCAGAGCAAGTTTGGAGTGCCAGAAATAATTAGGGCGGTGCTGATTGTTATGGACTCCATATCACACAAAGGCAAAAAGACAGCAGGGAGGATGCCAAAGGAAGCTTTATGACTCTCATTAAAGGTAACTGACGCTCATTATCAACCCCAGTATGTGTCATGTGAGGGATAGTCAGCATTAAAGATTACATAACTCCCTGGAGATTCTAAAATAACGTTTGCAGTTTGTAAGTCATTATTAGGGGAATTTAAGTCCTGAATGTGTAAAGAATGAAGATCTTACCGGTAAAAATAGAGGTATTGTTTGTTCGTTGACATGTTTACACTTTCTTATTTAACTGTATGCATTTATTTTTGCCACTTGGGGCCAATGCTACAAGTTGTGACCAGAAAAATGACATGTTATCAACTTATTGAGTTGTTCTGGCTTGAGATACTAGCAAATCAGGAATAAGCAAAATAGGAACATTAGCTTTCTTTAAGTCATGTTTCCGTCAACACAACAAATGTAAGTCAGTCTCCTTTTAGTGCCTCTTCCAGTGCTGAAGGGATGGTTCTTGTTTTTGAACTGTAAGAAGTACCGACACACAAAGTCAGCATTTTCATGCATGCAATGAAAACATGGCTGCCAGCACACTTTGGATGAAATGAGGCAGCAGTGTAAATCCATGTAGATCAACCAATATATCACAAAACTTGACAGACTGGATATACCTGGTCTGTATAATGCCCCAGTGTGCTTTTGGAAACAGCCAGAAAGGACATTATTCCAGACCTGCAGTATCCTGACATCTTCAATGTTCTTATTAACTTCCCTTAATCTTACTCCAGAGAGTCACTGAAAGTTTACAAGAGCCTGGTGGGAAACAAATGGATGCAATCTGGCTTTGATAGATAGCATTGTAGTCCTTGGAAGGGTAAATCTCAGATTAGGTCTTAGTAAATCTAGTCTGAGTCCATGATTTACCAAGCTTGTGGGTTCCCCTCGCTCCGTCTTCTTCTGCTAGATGCTTTGAGCATATTTTATAGCAGTGATTCACCTCAGCCGTCTCTCTGGATCTTTGGGGATCCAGTAAAATGCTGTTAGTCTGTCTCCAACTGTTTTGACATCCCACTTTAATGGTTTGTATGCACTCCAGTCTTGGGTATGACTGATATTAAACTGCATTCAGGCAGAGTGGGGAGGTTGTGCGTGGGATCAGTGCGCCCCAACCTGAAACCTATAAAAAGTGCACATGTGACCGTTACTACCGACACTCTGTGACTGGTGCGTGCGGTCGGCACCACAAAACTGAGCGGGTTACTAGGGTTTTGGAACCTTCAGCTCTACAACGGCAGTTGTCTCGTAACTGGCGGATGAGAGCAGCGCCAGGCGGGCTGGCGTGGTTAAAGGCGGACCTTGACTGTAATCAAGTCTTCCGGCAGCCCGCTGCAAGCACCCCAACCAGAACCAGCACGTCTCCACACTCAATGGTGTTGCTGGAGAAGGCGGGTGCCCAAAGTGTATGGGTCTCAGAATCGCAACCTTCGATCCACCGTAAACAAATTCACGCGAAGGCTATCATGTCAGGACCAATGAGTCTCAACTGCTAAGTCCTGTGGCGATGGTACTCTGGATGATTGGGACAGGCTCAGTCAGCTGGAAGTCTCTAATCTAGAGCCACACACTGGCAGCGCCTGCTTGAAGGTCATTCTTACCTTGGGGCCATGATCCAGGAGCTTCCTGAAACAGCCTCTGGTATCCAACGACCCGACTCCCTCGCAAGATCTTGTTCTCTCAACTTGAATCCGGCACAAGATCTCGAGGAGCTCCTAAACGGCGATTTCGCGACCAACTGAAGGCCACTCTCCTGCGATGTGGCATTGACCATGCCAACTGGGAGACCCTCGCCTGAAGACCGCACTGAGTGGAGGTGTACTATCTCCCAGGGACCAGACCGCATGGAGAAGGAACGATGCTGCGAGGTGGAGGCCAGAAGGCAACAGCGTAGGGAGCGGCTCCTCCTTCCTCGCCCACCACCCACCCTGCCCTGCTCAAAATGTCCCCGGCTCTTCCACACTGCCTTGGGCCTGAGCAGCCACACCAGACATCGGCACCCCCTGAGCTGCGGCAGCTGAGGTCAAACGGAACTGTCACTGAAACTACTGCTTGGACACGAGCAATTGCCTACTACTACTACTCTGGTCAAAATTCCTCAGCTGCACTCTGATCACATACCCTGCTATATACAGTAGAACAGTATTTCTGATTTTCCTTCAAGTACCACCTAGGGAAGCTCACATTGTGGTGGTACACGTACCACAGTTTGAAAAACATGGGTCTAATATATACTATACTATAAAGGTGAACAGCATCATTGCCTGCCACAGGGGCATCACCTTGGTTGCATGACAACAGCATCTGGAGCTTTAGCAACATAAAATTGTTTTGTTTTGCTTTTTTAAATGGACTTTTTGTGCAGAAGTGACTGGTTTACAAAACTACACACACTTCAGTTTCCTGTTGGAAGAGGCTGTCTGATGGACGATGAACGTATTCTTACACTGTCAGTAAAGTAACTTGGTTGAGGATTTATCACTGCAAAAATGAAAAAAAGAAATCAATTGATCCAATCAGATTTTCTTCATCACAAAACAGATTTGGGTTTTGTCAACATAAGGAATTTTAAGCTCCACAGTGGATTTGTAGACCTTTGAATCTTATGCCATCTTCCCTCTGTGGCAGCAACAAAGATCAAACATTAATCGTGCAATTCCCCTCTGAGCGTACATTCCTCTCATGCAGCTGTTCGGGGACCTCCATATCATGAGGCGCACCGTAATGCTGACGTGGGAACACGGTGAGCAGCCGGATGTCCTGGTAGCCTCATTCTCCTCGCTAGCAGAGCATGTCCCAACTGTTGTCAATTTATCAATGTATTGTGCACTAGTGGGCACAGTTTGAGCCACCATTAGGACAGGTGCCTCCATCCATCATGGCCAAGTCACTTATTCCACCTTGTCAGGGGAAACTAAATGGAGCTTTGGAAGAAATGTAAACAACTCTCAATGGACAATCAGACAAGCCATCTCAACACTTCAGCCCCGGAGAAGTGATACGCAGAGAGTGCAGTCTACCATCATAGCATCATATGCCCATATGTCCATTAATTGTACACACACGCCGGTATGCAGCTTACTCCTTAGTTTCCACGCCCAAACAGTCAAAAATCTGGTCGACTCGCGCGAGCAGATTCCACTTGTGAGTGTGTGGTGGCTGTAATATTAGTTGCTAGTGAACATGTTTTACTGCTCTCACAAAGTTTTACATAAATGTGATGCCATAGCTGTATTATTGGGTGCTTGGCACGACATAATCACATTTCAAACCAGCTTGAATATTTTCTCTTGCACTGGTACAAGGCAACCAGTTGTACATTATTTATAGTTTAACACTGAAAATATATACTATGTATTAAAAAAAATGTTTGGTTTTATCCAGATGCTTTTAAATTATGGATAAAGAAGGACGGGGGGAGAAAATGCCCAGGACCAGGACGCTTTAAGTGGCATCTGTGTCTAATAGTGTGAATTAATAATACAACAATAACAAAACATCAGATGTGTGTATTCACTGTACAAAGGAATGCAGCGCTGAATCTTTTTAGGGAGCGTCTTCGTCTCGTCAGTTGGAATCTTATGAGGAGTAAGAACGAGGAGCGCTCTAACACCCCCGCCGGGCTGAACTTCATTCATTTTCCTTAAACTGCTTTACACTACAGCCGGAGGTGAAGACGGCCTGGGTTTTAATTAAAAGACAAAAAGAAATTAGAAGTTGGAGGAGTGAGGGGGCTGCACAAAGCTGTTACCCGATCCCCACCGATCAGTCAGGGTGACGATGGCACGACATCCGTTGACAGAATGGAATGAGTAGCGAGCAGAGAGATTGACTTTTTTCCTCCTAAATCAACATTTGCAGCCGTGATTAAAGTGCTTACGTCGGCCAAATGAGCTTTGTTTTCGAGCTCACGCTGCACCATCGGAGAGGATGAAGGAGAAATGTGGAAGCATGGGACATAGTGTTGATCTGTCACAGTGTGAGAGACATAGGTTTAATAATGAGACGGGTGATATTGTAAGAGCACAGACATCGTAACCTCATGAGTGGCATTATACATCTGCAAAAATGCTATCATAGACTTAAGCAGGTGTACATTTTATTTGTGCTTAAAATACATTTTTTCTTGCATCCCCATTGACTATATGCCCAGAGCGTCACTTACAACATCCGCTAAATTATAAGAATAAAAAACCTAAAATATATTCTTAGCTTGCGGTCAGTTGTCACCAGGGGGGGACTTTAAATATCCTTTAAATGATTTATTGTAATTGTTTAAGTCCATGGTTCTCAAACTGTGGTATGTGCACCAGCAGGGATGCGAGCTTCCTCTGGTGGTGCTGCTCGACTGTATGTACCAGGGTATGTGATCGGAGTGGAGCTGACAGATTTTGAATTAAATAATAATATTTAGAGTCACTTTATCATTCACTCCATCTTCATCTAGATCAGTGTGTGAAGCGGAGGATGAGGAGGAGAGAGTAATTTATCTTATTGGGAACAAATCTGCCTCCTGTGAGACGTGGCTGACTGTGCTCGGCCTATTTACACCACTGTATTTTAATGTTGGTGATAATGATGTTACTTCGAGAGCTCAATATTTTCTCAGGTGGTACTGAGAACCACCTTCATCATCCTCCTCTTCCTCACAAATACTTCAGACACTATTATAACGAAACTAGATGAAGATGGAGCGAGCGATGACGTGGCTCTAATTATTATTATTTAATTTTTTTTTGTTATTCATTTAATTTTCTATGCACACATACTCAGGTACAGTATATACAGTAGAACATTATCTCTGATTGTCCTTCAAGTAGCGCCGAAGTGTGCGTCGTGTATCATGGACGCCGGCGTGTCAGGGTCCTTGTCGTATCTGACTTCACCATCGGGTGGCGGTACAAGGCTCGACACATTGAATAGGACACATTCTTACCAAAGAAGAAGAGAATGATGCTACAGCTCCCTCAGTCATGTCTGGATTGAGTGGTCCACAGCTGAAAGGCCTGTCAGGCAGGGGATTGAGCGGGGCTTAATACTGGAAATTCAGTTTGCACAACGGCTCTTTGCACGTGGTTCCAAAATCTGGGCGTTGGTGACGCAACTCTTGTCATGCACACGGTGGGTGTTGGGCCTGCGTGCGCTGTGTGCAGAAGTATACGAGGGCTTTAGACGACAAATCTTGCCCACCACTATCTATACAGCAAGGATTTCTGATTGCTCCAATTACTTCTAGGAGCTAAAACACCATCGTTCGAGAACCATGGATCTAACACACTTACAAAAAAAGTTCAAATACACACACAAAGACAATCAGGATCATCTGTAGCAGCCCTCACAAAAGTCATTACATTCAAAGCACCTAATTAAGCTTCTTCAATCTTGACAGTCATCATGTTTGTATCCATCAGAGGTTAGAGGAGCTTCTTTTATCTGCAGACGCTGATTGTAGCTGTTGCTCTGCATTAATTCATCATAAAGCCGTTCTGGAAGGGGGGGGATGTGAAGTGTTAACGTTAAATTAAAAGGAGCCACATGTACAATGAGAGGAATGTGGCATAATGTGAAGAACGAGGCGGCAGCACATTTTCCAGAGCTCATGGAGAGCTCTCCTGTTGATTAGCTCACAAGGTCTGGTCAGGTCAGTGGAAGCTGTTCCACACGTCATAGATGTTGAATCATCAGAGTGTTTTTCCTTCAGTTTATTGTCGCATGTTGACGGAAGCGCTAATGAAACATTAATCTCATTATCATTATTTTTATTTTCTTTTTTTTTTGCTGTTACAAAAGCAACAACAATAACAACCGTATGATGCATGATTCACTCTGAGAAAAGAGGCAGGAAAAAGAAAAATATCACGCTCATCATCCAAACATATCTCACCTCATTCTGATATATTGTTATGACACCATTTCACTTTGCATGAACGTAATTATATCTGTTATATTCAAACAAAATGTTCTAATCCTTTTGGCTGTGCTAATCACATCTTCTTTGATTGGGACTGAAGACTCCACTCATCTGTGTTTCTCTCCTTTCACACTTTATATTCTTATTATCTAATTTTCTTTTCAAGGCCGTGATTATTCTTGGTCCAGAAATGAACAATAATTGCTGCCCTACCACTTACAGCGTCTGTCAAACAGCGGAATAAAAGAGGAGTTCTTTCAATGGTCAATCAACAATGAAGTACATTAATCATTATCTTACATTACCGTGCCTTGTGTTGTGCACAAAACATGCTTCTGGGAGAATTAGAATGTCTTTTAGCCTCACAATTATGCATCAGATTTGTATGGTTACGTATAACAAGTATGAAAAAATAGACTTTACAAAGAGGAAAGTGCTTTGATCATATACGGTAAGCCTCAAGGAGATTTTGCCTGAGAGTCTTTGATGTGAATCAGTGCATGAAAGACAGGTCCAATTGGCCCAGGGTGAACCTCAAATTTGCTCTCCGTAATCATGTGTTTCATGTCAGGTATATTAAAATAAAATACCTTGTGGTTTATAATGTATTTTTTGCATGAGACTCATTTCCTGAGTGAAACACTGAGCGATCACACAGGCGCCTCGCCGCTGCCTGCTGTGGAGGACGGAGACAGAATGGAAGCCAAAGCCCCAACAGTTGTTGTGTTAAGACTTTCATAGACACTTGGATTGTAGCACCTAATTACCATCAGATGGATGGACCCAAAAGGTCAGACGCAGCCTTTTTTTAAACACGCCACCAACATGGCTCTGGGGATATTGATGTCACTCTGCCCGTACCTCAGTCCAACATTTTCCAAATGTGAAATATCTCAACAATGGACACGGACTGAATGGATTTCCATTATATTTGGTTTACTCACACCGAGTCCTCAGAGGATGAATCCTAATTAGTTCTTCATTTTGCCTGACATTTCATCTCGCGCTATCTATTTGATTGAAATCTCCACCTTAAGTTCTCGATACAATGCTGCAGAATTTATGAACTATTTCCCACCATCCTCATCTAAATTTTAAAGGGCTCGAGATTGCAGATTGCAGCTGATGTCAGGGTCCTCCTCTCTTACTCAAATGTGTCAGTAAATACTGTGGCCATCACATACAAAAAAAACATCTGACACTTTTTCTCTGCTTGGTTTGTCCATTCAGGCTGCTGTAGATACATAGCAGCGCAAGGTGGTGGCCGCCAAAAAGCAAGGCCCTTGCCAAAAGTACATATAAAAGGCTTATTCTAAGGCAACAAACACCCAATGATTGTTGTATCAAATTGTTTATCCATATAGGCCATAATAATTCCTTTTTTACCTCACACATACACAATTTTACCTCTTACATTCACTTTTTTCACACAAAAAATGCTTTACACACACACACACACACAAAAAGTGTATGTGAGAGTCAAAAATAGTGAATATGAGAGCTAAAAAAAAGTGAACGTGAGAGCTAAAAAAAAGTGAATGTGAGAGCTAAAAAATAGTGAATATGAGAGCTAAAAAAAGTGAATGTGAGAGCTAAAAATAGTGAATATAAAAATTGAATGTGAGAGTCAAAATAGTGAATATCTGAGAGCTAAAAAAAAGTGAATGTTAAAAAGTGAATGTGAGAGCTAAAAAGTGAATGTGAGAGCTAAAAAAATGTGAGCTAAAAAAGTGAATGAGAGCTAAAAAGTAATGTGAGAGCTAAAAATGAATAGAGTGAATGTGAGCTAAAGTGAAATTGTGAGAGCTAAAGAGTGAATGTGAGAGCTAAAAAGTGAATGTGAAAGCTAAAAAAGTGAATGTGAGAGCTAAAAATAGTGAATATGAGAGCTAAAAAGTGAATGTGAGAGCTAAAAAGTGAATGTGAGAGTCAAAATAGTGAATATGAGAGCTAAAAAAGTGAATGTGAGAGCTAAAAAGTGAATGTGAGAGCTAAAAAAGTGAATATGAGAGTCAAAAATAGTGAATATGAGAGCTAAAAAAAAGTGAATGTGAGAGCTAAAAAAAAGTGAATGTGAGAGCTAAAAAAAAGTGAATGTAAGAGCTAAAAGAGTGTATGTGAGAGGTAAAATTGTGTATGTGTGAGGTAAAAAAAAAATTTTAGGCCTATATGGCCCCTGATATATACATGTATGCAAACATACTTAAGGGTCAATTAATGTTATACTAAAATGACTGCGTCAACAGCGCTTATCAACTGCTCATGTGCTGTTCAACCCTTTCCAGTCCAGCTGGTCAAATAGAGATGTCAGAAATGTTTCCCTGTGATGACGTTCTCAAATGTCTTGTTTTGTCCAACAAACCAAAATGATTCAGTTTTAATCATTTCTTTGTTATATGGAGCACAGAAAGCAGAAAACATTCACATTTAAAAAGCTGAAAAATCAGAGAAATTGTTTTCATGTAAAATTCATTGATTATCAAAACAGTTGGTGATTAATTGAGTAAGATTAAGTTGTTGGAGCTCTACTTGCAAATCAGAGGCTTGGAAAAGACATGATTTAAAATTAGCCTCTGAGTGGAGAACCACCGTTTACAACTCAATACTTGAACACCAGACTGAGGCGGACCATCATTTTACTTTGAATGGAGACCATAAATGAGATCTGTTGCTCATGCTCCTGAACTTCTCAGCGGGAACTCAACACATTAGTTGAAACCCTTTTACTGTGACTTGGCACCGACTGCACCTTCACTCTGTGTGTTTGGTTGCTTTTGGTGTTTTAGAAACAAAGAAATCCAGAATTATTTTCTGTGCCGTTGTTCTGCCTACGTTGTTTTTGACCGACGCCGACCCTCACACTTTGACCTGTGTTGTGCTGATGTCATGTTATATAATGCATAGTAATAATTCAACATTCTATAAACATGTTTTAATATGTTCTTGAACAAGCAAATTATCATTCATGGTAAAAAAAAAGCAAAAAAGAAGAATTTCTGATTTAAAAAAAAACAACCAAACTATTTAAACCCTGCCTGAGAGCCTCACTTCCTGTGCCCTTGCAACCAATATGAGTTCAATCAATCAGACAACATAAAAATCCACTTTTCCCGTTGGGCTGACCTTGTTCACTTTAGCATTAGGTCAGAAACCTAATCACAAACACAGTCAATGCTACCTTTCCAAGTTCCTTCTGTTCGTAACATTGCAAAGATTGAGCTTAAACAGGCCACTGGTCTGTTCTGGTTTGTTCTATGTGACACCTGTAAGAGAGAAGAGCCATGCTTTCATTTGGCCTTCATGTCATTTCTTTATCTCTATTATAGCATGTTCTGCTCCATGTGACCATATGACGTTACCTTGAGCTGGTGAGGCCGTCATTTTCTATGATAAAGGAGGCAAAATCCAACAGTGACCCAGAGGGGAAATAAGTGGGTTAGGGTTAAGTAACATTAAACAACAACAGCCAGCAGTTGCAGTTCATTTTTGTCCTTGAATATTTTCAGATAGTTTTTAATGAAAATCTTACAAACAGTGCCGTAATCTTGATGTTGCACAATTGTTATCTGTCAGTGCGATGCTCCCGCTGTTCAGACGTCCCTGTGTGATTTTAATAAGGTCTTCGTACGTCCGTGTGGAGATAGAATTTGAAGACAAATAGGATTTAAGGAAACGTATTACCTCTTGTCCCTCTCTGAATACAAAGGGCAGACCTCAGTGCTATCACAAAGAAAACAGCTTAGCAGCAGAGCATTTGTTTTCTATTCAGAGGCAGAGAAGCACTTTGTCTTTCCAATCGTTACCTGTCTGTGAATCAGTTGCTCCATTAAAGGAGAGCCTAAAGAGGGAGGTGCTGTCTGGGGCTAAATTGCAATTAGTCGGGCTGCGAGTGAAGCCGGCACCAGTTAACGTGGGATATTGGAGAGCAAGGGCCTCGTAATCAGGCTTTGGTCATGTAGAACAATGCATAAAATTAAATTGACATTAATGAATACTTGTGTAATGAAAATGGAGGAGTAGAGTTAATTGCATGTTACAGTGAGTGTAATGCCCAGATAACCTTGTGTCTAATGCTATTCTTAGTCTTGACTGCCAAGCCTCTCACCGTGGCTCCTCTCGGCAGGAAGTCATTAAAGCTTGGGAGTAGATAATGCCAGTGTGCCGAAACCCGGAGTAGCTACAATCTTGCAAAGACTTTCTTTCACTGGCTTTTTTTTTTTTTTCCTTAAGTGGGCTACGCTGAAGTCATTTGTACACAGTCTGAATGAAATTAAAGGTCACCGGTGCTCTGCATTTATGTCTGGATGGGCCTTTAGAGTTAAGGCCCACTCACCTACTGTGGCTGTCACACAAGAGAATAATGGCAGGAAAACCTTCAGCCGACAGCAGATGAAGAGGATTTGAGTGACAGCTGCTTTGACTGATTCATAAATTAAATCATGTGGAGGAACAGTTTGAAAATGAAATCATGCTGACGATTAAATTCAGAAATTCAGTTCAACTTTCAATGTGCAGAATGACCCCTCCCCCCTTCGTTTGTTGGATTGCTTTTGAATTGATACCATTATTCTGCTGTCTCACCTCTTCATATCATCATTTATTTATGTGTTTGTTCCCCCATTCTCGTCCTTATTTTATGTTTTACTATTGATACATTGCCACTGTAATAGTCTTTACTTTGAGTTAGGGTCATATAATATGAATTATTGCACTTGTAATCCCTGAATTTAGTTGAAAAGTGAAGGATGGCAATTTGATTGACAGGAAAAAATTTATTATATTTTCAGTTTCTCGTCTGTTTTTAAAAATTCCCAGCTGCTGTGCTCAGTGGCAGAGTGATCAACTCCCAACAGCAAGATCAGGGAATCAATCACCGAGTTCTTCCCGTCAACTGTCACCGAGAAAGACACTTAATTACAAAATCTTACCACTCTGTTTACTTGGGCTGGTACTTGATACTGATTTCCTGAATTGATTTGGTTCCGATTCACCAACGCCCGATTAGATGAAAACAATCAGGCGTTACAAACTCTTATTAGTTTAGAATTGCATTCAGTTCACATAATGGCACATCCATTATGTGTAACCAGACTTTTTCTTATCACCGACCCACACTCCAGTCCAGTAGGTGGCAGTAATGCACCTGTAGGCCAGCCAGCTGCGAACCACCAATGAACCCAGCAGAAAAATAAAGATTAACTGAACATAACTGGTGCGTTGTATTTGTAGTTGGAGCTCAGGATTTCCAACAAGGAGCAAACTCACCAACCCCGACATGGGGTGTTTTGTGTAACAGTTTCATTTTGAATATGTTGCTATGCTGTTTTGTTAACGATGGCTGGAGCGACATACCTTTGTGTTTCTGTTCCGATGTAAATGGCAGACCTCTCTCATTCATGGTTAAATGATGACACAATTGCAGTTTTCATTCCCATGGTGTCACTTTTTCTGTTTTTAATATCTGAACCAAACTGTCCACACACTGTCTTGGTTCCGAAACAAAATACAATACTTTACCTCATGGCAAAGAATCAAAGGACACTATTGAACCACATCAATGCTTATAATTCAGAAATGAACATTTATTTTATAAATACTTTTAAACTAACATTCTATATATAAATCATACTTTTTACAGGCCTTGTTTACATGAAATATTAGACACTTTTTACTTTTAAAACATTTAAGTTTCTGATGGTTTAAGGATCACATGATCACATAAATAGTGTATTATACAATTTAAGTTTAAAAATATGATCACATGTCATACTGTTGTATTCCAGCATAGACTAATATGGTGATGACGGCACACAGATAGTGGAACAAAAGGGGCGGTTCATCCATCAACAGATGCCTCGTGTTCATGTGATGAGCAGATTTAGAACCGCTGTGGTTTAATGGACAGTTTAATTAACAAACTGTAGTTTTTTCATAGCCGCACATCAAATACATGTTCAAGCCATAACTCAAATATTTATGAAAGAAACAGAATAAAATGAGCCTTTCCTCTAACACAAGGTGGAGATTTTTCCTCTAAGACAAGGTGGAGATTTTTTCCTCTAACACGAGGTGGAGATTTTCCTCTAACACTTGTGCAGAGCCGACTCTTTTGTCTATTACATCTGTCTGATGTAATATTTCATCCATTTTTGAAGTTGCTATCAGGCAGCTACAGTACATCAAAGAGGGCCCACTAGTGGCCTTTAGATTGACGGCCTGCTGGTGTCCACGTTGTTTTTAATAGGGTCTTCACAGCAGGCAGCGATACAACCATTTGTGTTCCTCGGCCGTTTCTCCGGGCTCCCTGTTGCTTGCTGGTTTCTCTCCCCATAATGAAAACTAAAACAATGTAGGGCTTTTCCTGGAGGGGTTGGGTCAGTTTGATCAGGACTGGACCACGGCACATGTCGAGGTCACAGCCAAAGCAACACATGCAAGATTTACTTGTTGTGTCAACATTGTAGGGTTTTCTGAAGGCTGCGCGTGCTTCCACTTCCTTGGCAGTACCGTTATGCATTGATTATGTTTAGATGGACAGCAACACATGAACATTCCTATACAAACCCTATAAAAAACAATACTGACATGTAAACAGCATTTTCTGATTACCCCAAACCTGAATGAGGTCATTTACTGAAGTATTAATGTGTTGTTTAAAGGGATATTGACATTAAGAGGTGTGTGAACATTGGATATATTATGTGGTGGACGTAATATATCGTAGGTGTGAGTCATTATTGGACTATAGAGCTCTGTAAAGGCTCTTTGCACACCTATTCAAGTTGTATTTATATAGCACATTTATAAACAACAGGAGCTGAGCGTAAAGTGATTTATGAAAAGGTTTACAAAAGCTTTGACACGGTTTACAGAAACAAAACAAAGCAAGGCAGAGTCGGACAATATGACCAAGTGACAGTCTATCAGAGCATCAAGAGGAATTCACTTGTGTGCTCATAAACCGGCATCCAGTCAATGAAAATGTCAAAATGTCAGTAAAGGAATCTTGTGGAGCATCTTTTCGTAGCTCTGCTTCTAAATGGGTTCACATCTGACCAATTGAAATGTGTGTTGTCGATGATGTACCACTCAAAATATTCAGATATGCACACAGCTGGGACCGTTTAGGAACCAACAGGACTTTCCATCAAACAGGTTGAATGAACTGTATGAAATGACTTGAGAATGCTTTTACTGAAAGAAATGAAATGTCTTTTCAAAATCCAGACCATGTTCTGGTGCACTGATGATGACAGAATGGAATGGATGTTTAAGTTGAATGTCTATAAGTGCATACTTTCCATGCAAATCTCTATCAGTGTCGTGCCTTGGTGTTTCCTTTTTGTTTTATTCAGCAAAAGAACACCGGCCAAAAAGTAAAAGAGCAGCTTGTCTTCATCACGTCACACTTAATGGGAATGGTGAGGATGCACCGAAATGTACTTTACCATTTCATGCCATTAATTTGTTTCACCCTTGACGTGCATTCATTGCATGCCAGAGAAGATGTTTTGAAAGGAGATAACGTCAGCCAACAATGATAAAAGGAATCCAAGAACATTCTTTAAAATCCGGCCAGTTGAATAATGGTACAGTAATGGCAGTCGGAGATTTGTTGTTTTAGCGACGCTATAATGACCGTACAGCGTAATTATTTCTCAATCACTTTATTGGAAGACATCCAGAAAACATGTATGCAGTTTTAAAAACAGCTTTCATAGGTTAAAGACACGTAAACCTGAACTCTCTTACATGCCATTAGTGATCTGTACTATGTCCAGCTGCATCCTTCGTAGACCAGACCGTCTTATTTTAGTTCAGCCTCCGAATACACCCCCTGAAATGAGACATTGCTGATAATTAATTCAGAATAAGGTCAAAAGTTGGATGTATTTTACAAAAATGTTCAAACTTTTAGGAGAGTCTGTGTGTGAGCAGTATTGAATATTAGTGTTGAGAAAATCAGTTGCTTTACCTTTGTGTATTAAAGCTACAGACTTCACTTTGATCCACTTCACTGCATAAACTGCTTTCCACTGCCTGGAGCTGATTTTGTAAATGTCTCAACTTATGCTGATCTGCATAAATAGATAAATCCAAACTGATCAGGTGGTTAAATTGTTGATGTCAACTTATAATTTTCTATATATCAAGTAAATTAAAAAGTCAGGAGTGAACGTCTCCACACGCCTTGGTAAACTTCCGCAGCACACTGACACTTGGGGCGATGCTGACTTACCTGTCTGAAAGGGAGCAATGAATAATTTGATCACATTTTTCATTTCACTCGAGTGCTGAACAAACAGGAATCTGTGATTAACAGTTTTAATTAGGATTCTAACTTGACAAATTCTTATAGCCTCGCAACGTGCTGAAGATGAATAAATCACTGGCCCGGGATCATCAAGCTGCCTCCTAAGTGAATGTGCCTCCAGATTACTTTGTGATTCCACAAAGTGTGAGTCAGCCAAGGCTGAGTGCTTTGAACTAATCCTCTTCACACCACATGTCAGGTGGGGGAAGTTTATGTCCACTCCATGGGCTGACTACCTCGCTCAGGTATGGGACCCTCATGCTTTTCCTCTCTGACTCTTCAAAGCTGGATGTCAAAACTGAGTGGACCCGGTGTTAGTGATCCTCACAGTGTGTATCGCGTCTGCACACCTGGGCCGCGATGATACTGGAAACCTTGGCGTTCTGGAGAGGTTGTGAGATGTCAAGCTGAGGTTCACACTCAGGTCATGCTGGCAGATTGTCAACGGAAGGAACATCTCATAATTTATGTGTTTTGCGTTGGCAAAGATGGGAAACAAATTAAGATTTTTTTTTAGTGTCGATCACTATAGTCCACCACACGGTGGTGTCGAGGCTAGCATTGATGCTGCACTGTTCGAATTCCGGATTGGCCGAGGACTGGGGACCTCCATGTGGAGGATAAAGTGTTTGACAATGAATGATGAACTAGTTGTTTGATCATGAATTCATGGTGTGATGTTCAGGACGATTATTATTATTATTATTATTATTATTATTATTATTAATAATAATAATAGTAACAATGATAATAAAAGGAAATAACCTGTCCAATTTACACATTGTGAATGTAACACAAATGCTCACATAAAGCACCAGACAAGGATTTTAAATATTTAAACTACAGCAACTGATGAGAAATAGACTTAAATGACTTTGCATTGACGTGACTGACATGACACCAGTCCTCTTTGCTGCCTGAAACTAGTTTGTTTGAAGACTAATGTGGAGCTTGATCCAAGCAGCCTTTCAAGACCGGCAATTTAAAATGTGTTCTTCAACTGTAAACATGCCCAATCATGGTCACTGGAGTCAGGCAAATTGAGCTTAAACACGTGCAGTATGTAATGTGGTTCAGCTCATGAGAAGTTGCGTCGACTGTAAACTCATAGCCACAAAAGAGCTGCACTGTCATTTTTGATTGAGTTGTAAATGAAGATACACAGCATCGCTCAACCCCCATGACCCGCCCCAGCACCAAATTTAAACATCAGTAATGTGCACTGGTGTCTGAAATTCCATTGTGAAATGTTAAATTTAAATCTTGATGATATGCATCATAACTATTGTAATCAGACAAGCTTCCAAGCCTCCATTATTAATTGTCCAAAGCATGATGATTTATTGTAGTCCTGCAGAATGATTATTAATTTTCTGGTTGATTATACCTGTGGGCGGCAACAACACTGTTCTGCACTCAAGCATCTGCTAAATGAAAAAGTATTCTTCACATAAAAAGATGTCCTTGGAGAAACAACAGCTCATTTTTTACTTTAATCAAACATATGTAAAGTGCTGTTGATTAAAGGTACCGTGGCATGCGTTCACAGGGGAAATATGTCATAAACATTATCTGATGACTTCCTTTGTTCAAACTTGTGAAGGAAAAGAAAAACTTTATTGTGCGTGGAGTCGAGTCCAACAAGCTATTGTTCTCATATATCAGTTGCATGCTGTAACTTGGCACAGCACTTAAGAGCTGCACCCCAAACTGCACCTGCACTGCAACAAAAATGTGCCGCCCTGGTGTATAATGTCAGTGTGACACTGGTAGTTTACATTCCGGGGAAACAGCGGAGAGTGACAGGAGTGTGTGTGTGTACAACACAAGCCGCTCTCAGCCGGGCATGCCTGGGTACGTCTGAGCTGCAAACAGCAGGCCAAGTTCAAACTTCACGTCAGGAATCGCTGGGATCTCGACACTTAGAGGAATGCACAGGTGCAGACACTCTGCAGCAGACAATCCCTGCTAGCACTTGATCAATTTGACACTTTGCAGGGCTGAGGCCAATGGCGAGTTCCTGCGGGATCGGGATTGGGCCTCGTGCAACAAAAGACAGGAAGAAGAAGTCCATCGAGCTGTTTTTTTCCTTGCCTCTGGTCTCGCAGATTCACAGCTTAGTAAATCAGTTTCCTCCTGCTCATTTGCAGCTTCACAGCTGACGGTTGTTTAATAGCACTCACACTCTGATAAGCTCAGCATCTGTATCCAGTGGCATATTAATCTATCCATGTCAAATTAATCAATGCGGGGGCTGCTACCTGCATGCTTCCACTTACCTTTACTAATATCAGCTGACACGTTTTTATCAGGGATCACGTCCCTATAGAACCCATCTCACTGCATATACACTCACCGGCCGCTTTATTGGATACACCTGTTCAACCGCTTCTTATCAGGCTCAAGTCACATGGCACCAGCTCATGTAGAGCATGTAGACATGGCTGGTTAGAGTATTTTAGAAACACACAACAATCTCGAGGATTAGTCCAGAAGAGAGAAACTATCCAGTGAATGACAGTTGCCAGAGGTCAGAGGAGAATGAACCGAGAGACTCAAATAACCACTTGTTATAAACCAAGGTAAAAAGGAAGACCATCTCTGACGACACAACTTGACCTCCAACTTTGATGCAGATATAAGCAGAATAAGAACAACACCAGGTGCCATTGCTGTCAGCTAAGAGCAAGAAACTGGAGCCATTTGAAAAGGTTCAGCAAAACCGGGCAATATAAGACTGGAAAATTGTCACCCAGTCTCAGGAGTATCGATTTCTCATGAAATCATGGATCCATCCTGATGCATGTCAACAGTTTAGGCTGCTGCTAGTGGTGCAATGATGTGGGTCATCATTTCTTTGCCGCACATTGGGGACAAAGCCTACCTGAATATTGTTGCTGACCATGCCCACCCATCTTCTGCACCATGTCACAAAGTTTAACTCATCCCAAACGGGTTGCTTGAACATGGAAATGAGTTCTTTGAATTCAAACGGCCTCCCCAGTCGCCAGATCTCAATCCAGTAGATAGAGATTTGCATCATGTTTAGTCAACACATCCACATGGAATGTGTGATGCTATAATGTCTCCATGGAATGTTTCCAGTGACTGTATGTATGTAGAACTAAAACAACTCTCAAGGCAAAAGTCTTAGCAAGGTGTACCCGAATAAACCCTAACCCTAATACAAGGCACTTCAGTCTACATATGTATGCATTTCAAAGTAGTCACTTTGCAGTTGTTTCCATTAATATTCTGCTCTAATCAGTACCACTCATGGAGACAGACATGTAATCTCAGAAGAGGATATCTGAAAAGCTCTATTTGCAGCTTCATTGATCACGAGAGATATCAGTGTCCCTCAAACAACATTTCCCAGGACTTTCATTAACTGAATTAAATTAAATATCCAATTAAAGTACTTCACTCATAAAATTAGAGAGGAGAGACATGATGTAGTATTTTAATGATACTGATTAGAGATGCTGCCTAACATCACAGTCCTCTTATCTTAAATTACATGAGTATTTATTTGGATTAGTACACCTGACAGACCGGTGCTTTGGAAGGAAGGCGGCTTTCTGTTCAGCGCCCTCCCCCTCCTCTCTGACCACAAAGAAGGAGAAGGCAGATTAATTAACAGACCTTTGCAGCCAATGAAGACAGGTGGCAATAATCCTGACAAGAGACAGATATGAAGCCTCCCATACAAAACCAATTTCAACTGCACTCCATTTTTCAAAAGCTCATCAGGGTGAAGAACGACAGCGTTGAACCCGTGTGGCTGCAGAATTTGTTTCTCTCTGATTGCCTTGTCAGGATATCTTATCCGATGGCAGATGACCAAAACCCCAACCGTCACAGACAAACTCGCCTCGTTCTCAGACACAAACTCTTTCACACAATGCGTTGTCTGTCTTTCCCCTCACACACACACGGACATCATCCCCATACCGTGTTCCACTTTCCCACAAGGGGCCATGACACTGAAATTGACCATCCACCTAATGACACTTGGTATGCATGTCTGTCTTTCTGTTTTCAACCACACTTAATTAAGCTAACATCAGTGCCAGTTTAAAAATGCATTTGACAGCTACACAGGATAGTGTGCTAAAAGACTGCCACTAAAGCTGAATCTAAATGATAGGGTAACAAAGCTGGTACTTTTTATATGGTACCCACCAAATGATGTCAGTACTACTAATAAGGCCTCAATTCTGGTGTTTTGTGACTTGAAACATTTGGGAAACATTGTTCTAAATGATCAAATTGAGATGTTTCACAGCTTGAAAATTTGATACTAACATTTCTGTTATTACACAGAGAATGAAGTACCAAAAAAAAATGTACTATTGGGTACTGGTCCCCGAATTCAAGGTGCTGGTACAGATTTAAATGTGAAAGCATGGGACCCAATACAATAGGTATTGAGTGACCCGTGGAAACAAAGGCAGTGTTGCTGTGTTTATCTATTAAATCGAATGGGTAAAAAATATATGGATTAAACGCATTTTAAGATGACATGAAATGAGTGCGATACTTATTATTTGCCAAAGAA
The DNA here is from genome assembly GCF_019176455.1 of Solea senegalensis. NCBI lineage: Eukaryota > Metazoa > Chordata > Actinopteri > Pleuronectiformes > Soleidae > Solea > Solea senegalensis. The sequence continues at coordinate 24,351,505 of NC_058034.1, read as the reverse complement.
AGTTAAATGCAGGATATAGCTGCCGATATAACATCATTAATGCGGATACAAATGAGAGACAAGACCGCTGCACATTGAATAAAATCCACTACATATGGGACCGCGTGGGGGGCATTTGGGTGAAATTGGTAGATTTGAATCTACAAAAAGGAACTAAAAATATCAGTATCTAAACCGCACGAGTCACACTGCAGCCACCACAAGTAAACATTTGGGACGCACTGAATATTTCTGTAAAATGGCAATTTCAAGTGAGATTGGAAACATACGCTGAAACATCCTTTCACACAACATGGGCTTAATTTCCTGGAAAGATGCAACACTGCTTCCCAACTGAGCAACGTCTGTTACCAAGGGTAAATAATCTATGTCATAGCGCTTAAATGCCACACAGGCATGTTTTTTTTCCCTTTGCTTGCATTACCATCTACACTGCGGATGTGGCACGCAAATGGCCAATTTTGTTTTACCAACCACTTAAGGACAAATATTATTTCTTATTTACAGTGCATTGTTTTGTTAGTTTAATGGATCGAAAGGTTCTAAAACTTTTTCAGTATACTCAGAAACATGCAGCCCAGGAGCTAATCAGGACTCAGCCGCAGCAGAAATGGAACTGTTTTGATGTAGGACATTGTTTGTGCCTGTTAATCTTGGTTATTGTCTCAGGTATAATGAGGGTATTTATCTGAATAGAAGGGACCCCACTCGGGGTGTGCAGACATACATTCAGCAACGCATTATAGTAATGCTGCTATCCATTGGCAATTAGTACATAATATTGCCCTGCACTTCCATTAATGTGATTGAGCATGTCTGCATTAGCAGAATATGCAGCACTATTTTCTCTATGGTAACCCTCCCGGAGAGAGCCCCAGTGGTCGATGATAGGATCCACCCTGAGTGTCCAAACAGCGCTCCCTCTGGGACATTAATTTCTAAGCAGTCCCACGATTGAGTCAAAAGAGAGAGAGGGAGAGAGAGAGAGAGAGAGAGAGATCACTGAGCATGAAGAGTAGGGAGTGGAAAGCACACTTCTCAATTAAAAAAAAGAAAAAGAAATCTCAGGCCGAAGGTATAATGGCAAATTAATTTCCCAGAGATTAATGTACAAGGTAAATATTTTAGTGCGAGTACTTATCTTCTGAAAAGTCAGTGCATGGACACCACCTCACTCCCTGCCCCCTGCCTTGCTTTCCTGGCGTGTGTTGGAACAGCTTAGATGCATAAGGAGTCTAATGAGAGACGAGATTCCAGGCTGCCTGATGGCTCTCATCAATCACCTTTCTCCTTTGGAGGTGTGATGTCGGGCAGGAGGGGGAGGAGGAGGAGGAGGAGGAGGAGGAGGACGGATGTGTGTGAGTGGGAAGGCATCAGGCTTTTAATCTCAATAAGTTAATAGACTTTCTGGTCTGGTCCCTCTAAATAGAACTTCATTCTTGTTGTTGGCAAACAAGCAGCAGGCACACAGGAGACTGTCTGAGGAGCAGTTAATTTGTGTTGCACCCGAACTCAGGATATCTAACTAAAGTTAGTCAATACACCAATAATCAGTCAAAGGTTACTCAGGACTGAGGCATTTTCGGGAAAATAAAAACAGATCTGTACTGAAGCAGGTACATGTACGCTACATTATCATTCCTTAAAGAAATATGTGGTTTGCACATATTTTAGCAGCCACTTTTACTAATAGCAAATTAGTTTGTTTCCAAATTTCACTGAAGATAAACAGTAATATTTGAAAACTCCGACCCAAACCACACAGGAAACAGCACTGAAACCTCAGGAATGTAATTATAACGTTGTGTTGACATCTGAAGGGGAATTTGACTGTTGGGTAAACCTCCTCCTGAACTGTGCATGTCATCATACCTTAACAAACCAACACTGGCTGTGGCTTCCCTGTCTCTGGGTGGTGTGATTGTTTCTTTGCTTTTCCAAAAACCTAGACGCAAGATTGTAAAAACATGCAGATAACGTACCAAACTATATCTTTTTTTGTATTTAGCCAGTGGTATGCAAACAGTGAATGTGACAGAGCAGCGTTTAGGCCAATGTCCCATATCTACATACTGAAAAGTGAACATACAGTATGGTAAAAGAAGTATGATGTGCTGTGTGTGTGTGTGTGTGTGTGTCTCCATAGTGACGTACAGCAAATGCACTACTCGACTCGACTCTACTCATTAGAATCAGTGAATTAAAAAGATTTGTTCACCCAGTCTTTCAGTACTGCGTGCACGATCGGAGTGCACACGCAGTCACTGAACTGAAATACGGGTTGTGATTCGGACCACAGTCGCCCGGCTTTCGGCAGCGCTGTCGCTAAATACACCAGACTCCTCTGTTAATATTGAGATTGGACGTCACGCTCATGACTCTTCAGTGACGCACTCTCAGCCATGTGTTGATATTACCCCATACTCATAGTAAATGTATATTAGAAATACCTTATTAGAAATAGTTCATGTATTTATGTCATATGGTTTTACTGCATGTAATTGCTATATGTATTACATTTGCATATGGGAAATATTAGGCCTAGATCATTACTTAGTCAACCGTATCATTACTTAAACCCATTTTCCACCCTTGAAAACCCTACTAACATCTGGCTTTTGTGTGAATAGATGCAATCGGCATTCACTTCCAGATCGAATGACGGCAACAGACTCAGGGTTTTTATTGGCTCCAGCTCCAATCTACAGAAATGTAAACATGACAATGGGGCGAATGTGCTGACTTCTTCTTAAACTAGCAGTCTGGACCTTTGGTGTGCACCTTTTCCAGGTCAACATTATGGGCAGAACCACCCAAAGCAACAATCTGAAATCACTTTGAGATTGAAGTGAAAGAAATCTTAGTGAATTGTCTCTAATCTCTGTTTCTTCTCCGCGAGTTACCCCTGATTCTTACATGTGCATTTGCATGTGGCATTAGTTGACGCACGTTAAAGTTTTCAAGGCGCTAGTAGCGGTGCACCAACAGGACAGGCATACCAGGCAAATGTTTGGGGCCCGAAGAAAAGGGGGGCCCCCCAGGTACATTTTAAATTTTCCAAAACAACCATAAAGCACCCTAATATGCAGCTCACCAATTATTATTACATCCAAACCCCCATAATTGAACCCCTTGATGAGTAGTATTGTGCAGCAGCACATCTGCGGCCCCCAAAAAACATAATAAAGTGGGCCCCTGAGAGCCATTCATAATTGTATGTTTTGCAATGATATCAATGAAGCCCCTAAAACCCCACAGTCATGAGAGACATCTGCTAACCTCTGATCGCGACGTCCAGCACCGAGCATCCGACCTGCACACTGCCACACATCCGTATGACGTAAACATCGGAATCCAGCGTTACACTTCCTGCCTCCAAGACACTTAACCCCCATGCGGCAAAACTGTAGTGTAAAGCGGCTTTGAGTGGTCATCAAGACTAGAAAAGCGCTATATAAATGGCGCCCATTTAGCATTTTGCTAATGGTGATGTTGATAATGAGTCAGTGGACAAAATACTCAGAGCTTTCACTCATTATCGCTGGTGTTTGATTTCATATCAGTCATTTAAATGGAAGGTCAAACATGTCTGACCACGACTCCGTGGCCATAATCCTACACTTTTCCCTTCATCCCTTCTGCTGTGCTAATGTGACAGCGAATGAATTATCTCCACACTGGACAGTGTGTATGTGTATGTGTTAGTTGTAATGTGTGGAAAATATGCAGAATGTATTTGGGTTGACTGTCCGGCGATTAATAATGATTGTGTTTGGATAAATCGTGCCCTACTTTCACAATCTGTGGATCTAAATATTCCCAGTAGTCATCCTTTCCTGTATTGATTGATTGGTTTAGTGTTTAAAGGTCACAGTCATAAAACATCAAGATGTAATTAACTCACTGTGATTTTTAACCAGTGGTTAATGTATGGAGTGTTGACTTCATAAGTTATAGCTCTCCTCTCGTTTGTGGTGCTTGGATTACCACGTGTTATTTGAATTTAAGATTAGGCTGAGAGCAAATGTAATTTCTGATGCGACAGTGTTGCTTCCTGAAAAGGGGCAGGTGAGTCTGCCAGGCTCCGTGATACATAGCCTCATATAGTGCATCTTTAATCATGTTTTTTCTAGGAACAGACGGATCACTGGCGTCTCCTTCCTCCTCTGAATCATTTGCCTCCAAAATACTTAAAAAATCTGCTTCTACGCAAAGTAACACGGAGATAAGACAGATGCGATGGTCTCCTCATGGTTACATCACTCAGCTTCTTCACAGATAATTCATTTGGCTCAGGGAATACTATACACATCTCAAGCTGCTTTTAACCTGATTCAAACAGGCTTGACCTTGAAAGGACTAAGAGCGGAGATCTTGCTGATGGATGTGACGCTAACAGCTTCGTTTAAAAGCACCTTTTCAGGATTGTCACCAAAGAGTGTCCAATTGCTTTCTGTTGCCCCCCCCAAAAAAGCCACAAGCACTGACCACTGTTATCAGGTTCATGTCCTTTAATAACAAAAGAAGGCCTTCAGTGTGTGGCAACGCATTCCCTCTGTTGTTACCAGGGGAGTTGAGTGTATTCATATTTCCTCTAAGATTGAAAACAGGTGTTTTGGTTTGTGAAGACATTTATCTTAATGTCTGGGCTTTCTTTGGCAGAAAGGATGGAATAAGTTTCAAAATTTTTCTCTGCTCGCAGCAGAAACACAGGAAACATGGTTTGTATTACGCAACCGGACGCAAAAGAAGATTCATTAATGCAACAGTAGCTTTTCGATTATGTATGCCATTCATTTAATAATTAATTTGAGAAGAATCTAATTTCAGATGTAATCATTTCTGAATTCTTAGTTGCCATGTTCCAAATTAATTGAAATAGATTAGTTTTTAATAATGTAATGACCTGAATGTGATCTGCAGCTGTAGACTGTCAAGCGACATGTTGAAAATCGTCCCGGAATAGTTAAAATTTTTTGGTTTAATCAACCGTATTCATTCAAAAGTAGCCCTAACTAATATGGCTCTTTTTTGCTCAAATCAAATGTTCCACGAGGATGTTTTAAGTTTTTTCTTTTCTTATTCTTTCTTTTTTTTTTATCAATTTTACAATTACAAATACAATTTTATTATTATTATTAATAATTGTACGGTTTTTGGGTTTTTTTCAATCCAATTGGGTCATTTAACTTCAGGGTTATTGAGACATTGTTGTATCAGCCTCTGTGGCCGCTGATTCTGGGACTTCAGCCTGAAATTCACCCATATTTTGGCAATTTAGCAAAAAGCTCACCTAATAATGTCCGCCAGCTTAAGCCTACAATATCTTAATATCTCAATATCTATCTGTTTGTTAAGTTTGTACCATATAGGTAAATCAAATCAAAGGATTCAAATGCTACTGGATTCTCCAACTCCTCTGTGCCACAATCTATAATTACTGATTTTCTCTATGGAATTTGGTGTGTGCAGTGTGCGGTGTACACAAGGGCAACAAAGTTCATTTTCCAGGCAGAAAATGCTGTGGTTAAATTCAGTTTTTCCTTGTGTCCCAGCTGGCAGTGAGAGACAGTGTCCATGTTACAAACAGGTTCCCAGTGCTGATCACAGGCGATTGAATAGAATTCTAGGATCCCCTCTTTCAATGACCAACAACTGCCACTGGTTGACCTGAACTACCCCTTTAAATGAAAACATGTTCTGCTTTCCTTGCTTTTAAATGACAGTAAACTGAATATCTTTGTTTTGTGGGGGAAAAAGACCTTTGAAGATGCTGTCTATTTAAGCTGTCCATTTTTCTTTGCTTTTATGCAAAGGTATTAATTAGATGTTGTGTTTATCTGACAGTGTGCATTCGCGAAAAGAGCTTGTGATCTAAAGACAGAAAGAAAAAAAAGGTTCATGGTTTTCATCCGGCTACACCACTGATCCACCTCGAGGGACAAACGACCACAAAGTACCCGATATGAATTGGAAACCTCAACCCAGTAATTTAATCAGAGTGACTAAAATCAAAGGAGGCAAAAGTTCAGGATCCGAATGCAATGAAATGGATCAGTTGCTTAGAACCTACTGACATAGCTCAGTTGTGGAGGAGCAAGCCTCGACAGAAAGGGCTGAGTAATGAAGATGGATGCGTTCTGTTATCAGGCAGCCACTTACTGGGGCCTGATGTAACCTTAAACACTGAGGATAGCTCAGTTGCACAAAGAATCTAATTAATGAATAGCAGCCATGAAAGAGGACGAGGCAAGTGTGCATTTGCAGATGAATTCCAGACACTAATCAAACGCTGTTCAAGTGGTTTGGTTTGTCTCCAGAGCAAAGCCATATTTGGCAAGGATTTAAGGCAGTGTTTGCATGCTGACTTAATGACTGGGTGCATTCATTGATGCTGCGTTTAAGTATGGGTCGATGTGTGTCTTTAATGTTGATATATACGTGTGTGTTTACATGTGTTTTCTTTTTCTTGTTCTATTTAACTGTTCAGTACTGTGGGTTTTTTGAAGTGCCAAGTCTGAGCTAACAGGTGTGAGGTTGTTCCGTCATAATGGGTTTGTTTACTCTCCAATGTTGGATCCAGCTACAATTACAAGGACTTCCATGAGGGAAGCAACAAAACCCCAAAATACAGTGTGTATCAAGTGTGCAGCACTTAAACACACCAGTAACCAGACAATCACAAATAACGACGCCCTCGTTACCGTCTTAAGTCAAGGTCATACAGTCCGTGTAATGTAGAGGTCGTCATCCATCCCTCCCTCAATGTGTGCCCGACACCTGTGCAATCCATCTCCCAAAATTTGCAAGGGCAAAGAAATGGGGACAGACTCCCGGCAAGAACCTGCCACAACTGGAAAGGAATGTGAAATTGAGGTCTTATCCAGAAGCAGAAGTTTCCCTATATACTTTTCTTTAAGATCTTTTTCTTTGTTGTTATTTTCAAGTTTTGTGAACACTGCATCATTGCAATAAAGCTTTATTTAAGTAATTCTACATCGCAATGTATACAATCACAGAAACAGACAGAAAACAGAAAGCCACGGTAACTAAGGAAATTAAATAAAAGTTATCATAAAGACCAAACAATCTCCAAAAACAAGAAGAGGAAGATGATGTAAATGCAAGCACAAGAGAGGGCTGGGATTATGACATCGTTTTCCCAAAGCAGCGTATTGGTCGTCTCCACAAAAAAACACAAGGGTGGCGTTTCCAGATTTGACCACTTTGGGACCTGCTTTGAAAGTGCTCCTGAAACGGTCCATGTTTTTGTGTTTACTGCCCTCGAGTGTACTGAGACATGGACTCTCGTTATTATGTATTGCATTGATCCACAGCCATGTTGAGGCCTTGTGTAGAGGCTCTCTGCAGTCATGTCGTGTGGAAAGTATGAACCAGGCCTTGGGGTGCAGTTGAGAGCACGTTTCAACCTTTCGTGATGTTGTGATGCAGGTCTTTGTGGTTGTTGTAGGTGCACCATTAAACAGAAGATTCAAGTCACACAGTGTCTACGGCCATTATGTGTCATGGTTCATGTTTATGGTCTAGTTTTTTTACATAATGGACAAAAGAAATGACTTGAAACTGGTGATTGAGACAAAAAAATCTTTACTGATCCAAAAGTCAAGTGAGAAGCAGCTTAATTTTCTCATAGACTTAAAAACAGACCAGCGGTGTCAGCCCCTGATGAACACAATCAAAAGCTAATGTGGCATTGTCTGAGAAGTAACATTTCATTTGAATAATTGTCGTTTTTTCTTTTCTATCTAATACACAAATGTAGATTGTGATACATTTGGTTAGTGGCTGTATTTGTGGTTACAATGGACTTTATTGTGTTTCAAAGAAGATTGATTCCTGGTTCTGAAAATCAAAGGTATGATAAATGATAAATCCATGTCCTGTTTCTCTCTCTTTATCCAGTACCAGCTCCAGTGGAGTTCTCCATGGTGGTCGGTCAGCTTCCGGTGGCAGACGTGGCTGGTGCTGATCACCGTGTTTGTTTTGCTGGGTCTGGTGCCTTACGTCGTTCACTGCATGATGACCGCCTTCATCAGCCCTCCTCCTCCCAGCTCCTTCAAAATAGCAGCAGCCTGTTTCGGTCTGCTCACAGAGATCATGCTAATCAAGTAAGTATTTCATTTTTTACCCTGTACTTATTAACCTTCATGTACTTTTTAAGAGTCAGAGTGCCCTTGGTCTGATCTCTGCACAACACAGTCAGAATACTAATGAGCACAATAATGAAAATGATGATAATGGTTCTGCTCCTGGATGTGTTTTCATTTTCCAAATGCAAATAATATTTTCAGGAAATATTTCATTTTTATGTGCGTTTCAAAACAAGACATAGCACGAGTGTCTGTGTCACCCAGATAATCATCTCTGAAAACATGTTGTTGTTCGACCCCCAACACCCGCCACCCTTCTTGTTTTCATTTAGTCCTCTTTCCCATTTTGATATTGCTAATTGGAACAATGCCTGTGGTTCCTTCAACCATTAGTAAATGAACAGCCTGCTTTTATTAACCACCTTGTAAATAAAACATTAGATTCCTGGCATAAACAATATCTACTTTGTGATGAGAAAGCAGCACATGGCAGAGACTGTAATCAGATTACAAATACAGGTAATGTATTTGTAATCGGATTACAAAAACAGGTTATGTAATCTGCGATTGCCTGTAGCAGTGACTCATTCAGGCTGCACATGACTGGAAACAGATCTGGGGGCAGCTTGAGGGCGTTGGTGACTGGAAGAGAGATCCCCCGAAATCATCAAAGCTGCGGCTGCGTCTGTTGTGACGTCAGCCGCAGACGAGAGAGTGATGTCAGTTCTTTCCAAATGTAATTAAAAAGGGACATTCATGCTTTCTTTGCAAAACATTTAAGATTTGCCATTTGAGTGCCACCGTGACACGATGTTTTTAGAATGTTACACATGTCACAGCCATGAACTTAATGGGTGATACCAACTGTCCACCACACTGGTGGCCACTACTTTCCTCTTGATGGGAACATCCATCCATCCATCTTCTACCGCTTTATCCTTCACATGAGGCTCGTAGTGCGTGCTGTGCCAATCTCAGTTGACATAGGGCGAGAGGCGGGGTCACACCCTGGACAGTTCACCAGTCAATGGCAGGGTCACATGTACAGACAAACAACCATTCACTCACAATTCAGAGTGTCCAGTTTAGCTAATCCCCATATTGCATGTTTTTGGACTGTGGGATGAAGGCCGGAGAACCCGAAGAACCCGGAGAACCCAGAGAAAACCCACTCACACACGGGGAGAACATGCAGAAAGGCCCTTGCTCCGACTGAGTCTTCTAACCACTACACCAACCGAGTGGCTAAATGGGAACGTAATTGACATTATTATTGACAAAATGGACATCATGTTCTGTTGAAGAGGGGCTGAAACTAGAGATTGAGACCATGAACTCTCTGGGAAAATCAAGTGACATTATTTTTCCTTTATCTAATGCACAAATGTAGACCGTGACATACATAGATCATGTTTGGTGCTGGCTAAAGCATCGTGGAGTTTATTTGTGGTTACAATTGGTTATATCGTGTTTCAAAGAAGAATTATTAAAGCCAAGTTTGTTGCTTAAAAATGTTTTCTACCTTTCCAATTAGGAATATTAAATGTTGCTGTGGATCAAATATGATGGTGTAAATGACTTAGTTGTGTTTCATGCTCCCGTGCTTGTGTACGTCTGCAAAAGGTTGGCGTAATGATGGCATTTACTGTACATCACACCAACGATAGCAGAGCTCTATGGACACAAAGGCACATATGACCCAGGCCTTACCAAGAAACCTCATCATTTTCAATTACTTTGGTCTGAATAGTCGTGAAAATGCATCTTCATGTTGTCCCATGACTTCTACTATCTTTTCAAGCGAATGGTCAATGAAAAACGTCGTGTTCTGTTTCTCTCCTTCCTCCAGTATTTATCTTAACTGAAATGCGAAGCTGTTTGTAATTAACTCAACAAGTCTCGTAACTTTTTTTCCCCTCATTAACCGCCTTTGCGAGGAATGTGGCGAGTGGACTGGTAATTAATAAATATGGTTTCACTGGTAATGTGCTTCTGCATCATTATGTTGTTGAAGCCCTTATCCACACTAGTAATGAGCTGTAACTTTATGACAGGAAATTGGTTTGTTTACAACACGTTCAGGAGCTACAGCGGAGGAGCTGCTTGTCTGGCAGATGTTGGCTGCAGGTACTCGCTCGCTGTTTAGAGTTGAAAGGAGTTCAGTCGCGTTGTCACGGCGATAAATTACTTGTCAGTGTCCATGAATCGTAACGTGATGACTGTTGTTACGCTGTTTTAAAGCATTAAAGCTTAAAGTTAGAGACACACACGCTCAGTAAAACATGGCGGTGAGAACGGAAAGAACAAAACACGTTAGCCACATAACCAAAGGCTTACTTGGTAAAATATATGTCAGCTTAATGCTATGATGTCTTATGTTCACCACTTTATCTCACGGTTAGACAGTTGTTTCCATTTGGACCTGATAACCTGATTTAGATTAGGTTATTTTGTGACTTCACAGGAAGTTTCCCGGTGCAAGAGCCGTTCTCACCATCCTGTGTCAGTATGAGTAATTTATGCTTCACGTTACAAGTACTTTGTGTTATATATAACACATACATGTGTACCACATAAGGTACATCATGTAATATGTGACACATACTGTCATTATATACCATAAATACTGCACATTCATTGGCTTAAATTGGAGGTGTCTCTGCTGTCAATCGAAGCAGACATTATTAGTGGTAGAGGAGAACGGTTGGTGGGTGCCCTTATTAGAGATTGGTGGGCCTCACAGAATTGTGCCCCATGGTGCCTCTGCTGCCCGGGATGTGCCATCCTCCTGCTGCCCTCTGTCAGGGTGAATCTCAGTCACTCTTCAGCCCCAGGGGGGAAGTTCTTTTGAGGCACAACCCCCTCCTCATCTCTCAACCACCATGCACCCTGCTCGTCCGTGGAATTGGGCTTTGAGACAAAGATAAGCAAGTAGACAGTTTATCGCTTGGACCTGTGTTGTTTACTTGTGATCATTTATAGTGGCACTTGATGTAACATCCTGTAATGTCTGTTGAATGGTAGAAGGGGATGGGGGTGGTGTTTTCCATCCCTCCCATGTTTTTGAAGAAGAAGGCAGCCAGGCAAGTAATATCTTATAATAATCTTTGCCCATACCATAGACGGTATATAAGAAATAAATGTAAAGTTGTAAAACACGGTGCCATGTCAGATATTGAAAGTTCACAGAGGCTACCTGCAACCAGCAACCTACTGGATGGCATGAGCTATCAATCAAACTGGGGATTTGCTCTCGAGGTTGACTCACAGTTGGTAAACGGTGTTATTTGTTACAAGTGTTGTAAATACTGTAGGTCGCGTTAATGTGCATTTGTATCCCATAAAGTTGAACGTTGTCGTCTTAGTAGTTCCTGCTCAGGCTTCGACAGGGAGGGCATTCTCTCTGTAATATGTTGATGTAGCATCAAAAGAATCTTGGAGACTTTATTTGACGATTGAAATCTTACATCATTTTAACTACAGACATCTGGAAAGGGTGTGGTCACCAAATCAGACCAACGATTTGGATGATGAATGCAGAGTGACAGAAAGTGTGTCAGCAAACGTGCTAGCTGCAATTTTCTCGGAGCGCAAAATGGAAGGAGCAGCCAAAATGAAAGATATCCTTGGTTGTCGCCATGTTGGTGTGTTTAAAAAAGCCCACCTCTAGCACCTGTGATTGGTTCCCTTTTTTTGGAAGATTCTATAGTTGGACAGAACAGCATCCTTTCCAGACATGCCTGTCGAGCAATCCACAGTCCATACTAATCACATGATCCTTCAAGTTCACTTGACTGGGCATGTGCATTCCGTTGAAAACAGCAGGTAGATATTCTCTACGGCTGTTTACTTTGTCTTTGTCTGCAGACGCTGTACATTTCTGGCTTCTCTTCCACATTTTCAACATCGAGAAGCATCTTTTTCCTGTTACTGGACATATTCACAGAGTCACATGACATTTTTCTTGGCTTGAGCGGCCTTTGCACAATATGCACCCTCTCCTTCCTGTACTGTCATGGCAGGAGCCACAATGCTGAGACGCTGCCCTGACCACGCTGCTCTGCACTGTGAATTTTTATATGCCATTGCCTGGAGGTTAGAAACTCTCATTATGCCGTGTTAGATTTATTAAAATAGATTATGGAAATGTTAATTAAGTCATTAATTACATTATTTAAGCAGCATTGACAGATAAGGGAGTGTGTGTGTGTGTGTATGCACGCGTGTGTGTGGGGGTGTCAAGCTCCCTGGGTGGTTTAAAAGGATGTGATTGGTGACAAGGGACACTGTGGAGATGGCGTCTAACCGCGAGCGCTGACATGATACAAAGTGGCCTACACTGCCCTCTCACCTCACGCTGCTGTCTGCAGCAGTTTGTGGAAATGCCCGAGGACGAGTCGCTTGTCGGACTTGATGTGCAGATGTGAGTCCACACAAGCAAGCAAATGGGCTTTGTTTTGAAGCGGCGACAACAAACAGTGCACGTTCAGATGCTCGCGCTTGTACTTTACATTTTCCTTCTGAGAAAAGACTTTTACTGTTTTACATTTAAGCAAAGGCCTCAAACTATATTTACAAGCTCCTGCAAGTGAAAACAACACTGGCACAATTGTAAGATAAATTACCCACAAGTTGATACGATGGACTCTCTTATCTGTTGACAGTTTAGTTACCACAAAGCCCGAAAAAGAAATGCGTTTTCCAATTCTCCGAGAATTGAGCTTTTTCTTTGTCCCATCAAACCTATATTAAGGGAGGGAAAATTGCTCTGATCACACTGGATAAGAACAAATGATAGATGTTGTAAACAAGCAGAATGCTTCAATTTTGATCTGAGGCATTGATTTGCCTCAGTAGACGATTATTTTGTGGACTGAGGTTATGCATTGAGTCAGTCAGTCAGTCGGGAGAGGGATTTTGTGTTGTAAACATGTTAAATCAGTGAGGTATAATGCATTATATACACGTGGAGATACTGAGCATCTTCTTTTCTATGGTCCTCTGGTAGCCTGTAGCAAAGTTGGCACTTAAGTAAATGACCTCACATACAGTCACATTCAGGGGGAGTGTTCATTCAACAATATGAAGAAATCAAGTGGATTTTTATTATTATTCTTGTTATAATAATAACAATAGCAATAATAATATATCTTTAAAAAAGGATAAGTAAATAGATAAACAGCCAAGGTTTTTATTCAAAGCTGATGTTCATGGCTTCAGACAAAACTGGGGGAAAGGCCACACAGGAGTAAAACACTGGACCAGTTTATTTCAAATGCAGAGAATTCAAAAAACACAGAAGCAAGTAAAACAGATGCCAACTGACATGGACATGGCTCCATGGCTTCTGTGCATAGACTCTGTTGAAAAGAAATGCATGTGGCCAGGAGAGGGGAGCGTCAGCGGTAAGTTTTTGACAATGGATGGATGGATGTTTACAGCAGTGTCGTAAAAAGTGTGTTCTCTGTAAAAACTGGAGGGGGAACGCCGTTGAGGAAAAGACGAAAAAGCAACCAGACTTGCAAAGTTCCGCTTTAACAGATTTAATTGAGGATGTTCATACTCTACCAACTGATTTTCAAAAGTTATAAGGTTAGCGTGAAACTCATGACTCCTATCGCAGTAATGTTGGAGGAGATTTGAATTTTTACACATCGAATGTTGGACAAAGGTTTGGGCATATTTTTGCTGAACCCCAATGAATCTTCACAGACGAGATGGCACAAAGACAGACGACTGAATGTCTTATATGAAGATAATAAGTCTTAGTATTAACACAGGTGTGATCTGTTTTACACTTATATTTGGAGAGGCAAGGTTTGTAGACTTCTGTGTAAAGAATTGGTACTGACACAAAGTCTGTAATGTGTGCAATCCCTGTGCCGAGACCCAACCTAAAGTATGAAGGCTCACTCTCACTGTTTTGTTTTTTCTCTCATCTCAGATGTCTGTCGAGTTACCTCAGCAGTCGGTACCGGCAGGCAGAGCACAGCTCCTTCACAGTCCAGGCCAGGAGCTCAGAGGAAGACAGAGATCATCCGGGCCGCTGGGATCGTTCTAACGCCGCTTCAGCAACAGCAGGTCATGCACCAGCAGCGGCCTCAACCAGTCAAGTGGACACAAGGAAAGTGGACGTGTTGAAGGGTGGATTTCTCAGCCTTTTCTAAACCACTGCCCAGAGTTTACAGAACACAGGGCCGGAGGGAACCCTGTGTGTTAGCTGTGTCTCACAGCCATTCAAGAAGTCACATTGGTACATCTGTGTAGCATTAATGAGCTTTTACATTTAAAATGGACAATGAACCACTGAATAATACGCCTGTGGTTCCCTTTTTTGCTAGTAGAACTCCTTCTTTTACTGGTGACACATGAAAATGGTTTGGCTCTCTTTGTGTGTAGAAGTTGTTGACTTATGCTCGATAAATGGATGAAGCAGCTAATTCAACTCTTAGCGCCTATTTTAGCCAAATGCCATTGGATCTGTGTTTGCTGTTAGCAGCTAATGTAGCAGTTAGCGGCTACTATTGTAGCCAAACGCTGCTGCATCGTCGTTTGATGTTTGGCTATTGAAGCCAGACATTTTTAGCACATGCTTAACGTTTAGCACCAGATGTTTGCATCAGCAAATACTGATGCCATGATATCTGGCTACAGTAGCAGCTTGTAACGACAGTGTTATGCTGCCTTCACACCAAACTGTCTCCAAGTACGTGACATCATCCGGAGAATCTCAACACTAATTGATCATGTCAGCGTCACGTCACCGAAGTTGAAAATGTTCAACCTCAAGCGAAATAGAGCTGAATACCATTCCTGTGACTTCACCAGCTAAAGATGTAGGAGTAAATTATGTTTTTTAGCAAATAACATATTTCCTAGATATTAAATGCTCGAGTTTTTCTGCAGTGTCAAAACTTTGCACTTTAGTAAGCAAACGTATTCTCTCATATTACAAAATGAGGATAAGGAGGAGAATGCACACAGCATTCATGAGTGTGATCAGGCTCAGAGAGCAAAAAAAAAAAAAAAGAAAAGAGAGAAGCTGAAATCACTCTCTTTCCTTAATGATGCCCACACAGAGACAATGGGGCGCCGCTCTGATTAGTGTCACCTGTCCTTGTGCATCTCATCAGCTCCATTATGGCTCCATCTCCCATGCTTCTCCTGCTAATTGAATAGCCTGTGAAGTGGTGACGAGGACGGGGGCGAGAGCAACGTCTGTCCCACCGCCGCCGCCGCCGCCGCTGCTGCAGAAAATGAGAGAAAAGCTTCCCAGTGTGATACGCGAGTTCTGAAAACATAAAAAACATTATCGTACGGAGGACGTGCCAACAAGTAGCCTTCATGTCGCGTTAAAATCATATCATGTGTGGATTATTTTCATATGGAACAGCTATCAGTTTGCATTTACAGTGTGTTTTTCAGGGAGACGCAGTGCTGCACTAAACACGTCTTCAGTTTCGTTCACAGCGGACCGAGCCGCAAGACGCTCGCTAATGTTTTTCATGTTTAATCCAAGTACAGGAAATTATACAGTTGAGTTCCAGAAACTGGAACGTTTAGTTAAAGACAGTATTTTCTTTTAGTGTTGACAATTGCAACGCCCACTAAACCCCAAACTTACAGCATGTCAAATAAACTATTTAAAGCTGTGGATTAAAGATACAGTGTGTGATTTTGAGGGGAAGTTACAGTTGAACATCCGTCTCACTTACCTCACTCTTCTCTTTCAAGGGTGTTGGAGAACCTATGTAGCCTCCAGCTAGCATCAAAACTCAAATGATGTTTAGTTGTAGTACAATTGTAAAAACATGGTTCTCCAAAATTCATACAATCACTTAAAATGAAGAATAATTGTTTCATTTTAAGTGAAAACATTATCACCTAATGGTTTCACTCTGCACCTTTAATATACAGGTAGACTAGTGAGCATATATGGCATGAGCAGTATTATATTACACAGGTGATCAGCCACACTGACAAATGCACACGCTGTGCAGACGCTGATGTTTAAAATAAAAACAATTTGGCTGATACTGATATCGCTTTGCTTTAGTCTTCATTATAAAAAATACTGATGTGTTTTCAAGACTTTCAGGCCTTCACATTATCCCATTATGTTTGAATAATAACAAATTACTAAAACAAATTGATTAAATAACCTTTATTTACAACATTTGATTGCAAACAATAATCTGATTTAGAGCCTTTTTAAGCCTCCCATTTAATGGCTTGTTCATAATTTATTTCAGCATTCAAAGCCCAGATAAACATTGTTTTTTACATTAGTAAATGTTGTTTTGTTTTGCAGTGACATTCAACAAGGTGAATAATGTACAATATCGATCAACAGCATCCATGGTCAACTTTATTTCCACAGGAGAAGTTTTTTTTTTTGTTTTTTTTAAATAACTGACCTGTGTGAAGGTTGTTAGATCTTGTGACCATACCATGTAAAGTGCCTTGATATAATGTATGTTATGAATCGGCACTATACAAATACAATTGGAGTGATATTATGGTCCATAGGAAACTGTTTTGTATAAATAAATATGTTAAAATGACTGAATAATGATACTATAAACCAGTATTAAAGGTTTTATACTGTTTGTGGAGATAAATAAAAACTGGGGCAGGCCTCAGTCTTATGTCTATGTTGAATTCATTTCATTCAGAAACAGTATTGTACGAAAGTATCCACCAGTTTTGTTATTTTTCTGTCTCCCAAATCAGTTGCAAGCTGTCAATGAGTTTAACTCATACATGTGCATGTAATGCTCAAGCAGGGCTTGAATAAAACTGGCGTCAAAGACCTTTTTCACAGCATGAAATAGTAGAAGAAACAGGTATTACCAATAACTTAGTTAGGCTTCCACTCCAGAGCCACGGTCAGGAGACTGTTAAAGTGTAAGGACCGGTCGCACTAAATACTTGACACTGTGATGCGGGGCCTCAATGTTGGAGCTTCTCCTGTTTATCTGCATGTGCCCGAGGCTCAGCTCATGTAAAAAGATACTCCTGAGTCTGATCTTTCAGAGAACGATCTGTAGGATGATCCTGTCCAGTCCATCTCTGTTTCACCTCTCACTTAGAGCTCATGCCGTCCATACACCCAACCATTGTCGCAGCTCACGGAGATCTCGTCTCTGTATGTCGTTGGTCCTCAGATGGACTGGCAACCTGTTCATTTTCCAGTGTTCAGTTAGCCTCTGGAGTACCTGGTGAAAACCCACACACACGGGGAGAACGCAAACTCCATACGGTAACTTGGACTGCTAGCCACTACCCGGCCATGTGACCTGAGACAGGGCAGTGGTGAAAAGTAAATTCTCAAATCAAAATTGCAATTGGTAACAAATGCAATTTATTTGTCTTTTTCAGATGTCAATTACAAAAAATGGAATAAATAAATGTATTAATTCATAACTTTTACTTATTATCCTTGCATCGGAGTAAAAGTTAACATTTTGATGACATCTCATGTGATAATGCTTCATTTTGTCTTGTTTTGAATCTATAGTCAGAAAAATATTCCCACAAATTATCCTCAAATTGGCCAATCCCACCAGAGAAAAAAAATTATAGAATGTAAATAAAAAAATAAAACATACCAGAAAAGATATTATTCTGCTTCTGCTTTAAAAACAGCTGGTTTGTACATTTGGGCTGCTGTACAAGGCCCTCGACTAAAGTTCATATAAAGGCTTATTCTGTTTATTTTACAGCAATAATACACTTATGGTAAGATATTTATGCGTGGTAGATTAAATGACTGCTCAACTCTCCTAAAGTTGCATGATGGACCTTAAAGTTTGGACATAAATCTAGCAATATTCATAGAAGCAACTGAGATGTAGTCTTGTAAATAGTGAGTACACAACATCATAGTCTTTCTTCTGACAGAGCAGTGGATGTAAAGCAGCAGCAGCAGCAGCAGCAGCAGCCATATATATCACTGCTGTATGTGGTAAATGCCAGAGTACCAGGCCTGCAGAGACTTCCCAGTGTCCCCGTGCCCGTGTGGTTCCAGGGCTTAATGTGTGCATGAGGGGCCAGATGGACACTTTCATGAGTGTATGAGTGTGGATTATTCTGCTGACAACATCTGGGGCTCCACATGGTGCAGCAGACTGTGGTAAGACAGGCAGGTGGGCAAGTAGAAAGAGAGAGTGCACCCCTCCAGTGGCTTCTCTTACATCTATACCCGCCGACAGGGCATCGCCGCAAATGGCAAACTGAAAGGTTACATGACCATCCTGCAACACAGCAGCTTCTGAGTGCTGACAGGCCTGGTGTCTTCCTCTGTCCTGTCAGACAGGACGATGTGAAAATACAGTGTTATTTACATTACAATTCTTTTAGAGAACAATTTGGGGCAAAGCATTTTGCTCAAGGACACTTCGTAATGTGGACAAGAGGATCTGAAGGTTGGACGCCACTCCTGTAATTAATAGCCTACCTACTTCACCATCTGAGCGGCAGATGCCCACAATATGAGCGTATTATCACATGATGTTCTTAACCACATTGTAACCTTGCTACAAAATTAAGTTTTCAGCACGTTGTGGCCACTTTCCGTAAATCTGCATCATTCCGGACTTTTCCAAAGGAAATGACACAAAGTTCGTAGCATGAGGGGAAACATACTAATCAACAACCTGCAGGCATCAAAACATAAAAGGGTAACATTTGAGTTTGTGTCCATTTTGAGCTTGAGTGTTCTGTTAGCATGCTAGCTTTTTCTGTTAGCCGGTTAGCTTTTTGTTTGTTTATATGTTGGCATTTTCCATGTTAGCCCATTAGCATAAATTTGTTGAATTCAATTAACATTATTAATGAATTCTGTGTTTTTCAGGCAGCCCATGGACAACCAGAAAGGGAATTTGGCTTGTAACTGGAGGGTTGCAAGTTCCTCTCCCTTAAACCCGGTTTAAGAGGGTTTTAAGTCAGGAAGAGCATCCGGCGTAAAAACTATCTGGAGAGGGAGATGATGTTGTCGTTCTGAACTGTGATCATCTGTGTTTACAATGATAGTATTGTGAATATGATGTGTGTAAGACATTAGGACAAGTTATATGATGTGGGCATTAATAATACTGAAAGTTTTAATAGTTTGTGACCTATTATAGGTCAGGTTTGGAGTGAGTGGTTAATTCATTCATCAAATACTCATTTAGTGGAGCAGGAGTGTAGACTCAAACTTTTTCAACACCAAGATGACACAGATAATAGTTTTAATAATAAATGTTGTATTAAGTAAATGAGTAAAGGTTTAAAATACACTGCAGTAATTCATACAGAACAAAAAAGGCATTTTTGAGCTATTACAGTTTTTTTTAGTTATATTAAGTTCCTTTAGTTCCAGTGCAGATCGTTTCCAGTTTTAGCTCAAAAGTTAAAGAGATATATATGCATACTCTATGTCTAAAGGGAAAGTTCAATTGTAAAGTACAACTTTACACGTTCCACTGACACAGTTACATTCCATATTATAAAACATTCATTTTAAACATGTAGATGTTCATGTGGAGGAGGACCAGTGAAGCAACAACATTATTGCCAAAGAATTATTTGATTTCAAACCTGCACCAAACATGTTTAGAAACATTTCAGTGCCCTGCACTCGTATTAGATTTGACTCCAGCTGAGGCCTTTATGAAATCAAAGCTCATTAGACAAAGTCCACCTCATAATGAGTAGCCATATCCATCGGGAGCGATAAAGCTCCCGCTCTGCTCAGATTCAGTTTGAGTGCACCTGCAGGGCTTCAGACGTATGTGGACCAGATATTTGCTTTGAAGCATCAGCACACAGATTTGAACCTCTGTGTCAGAGTGCCAAATGTCCCAGGTTGTGAGTGATGGGAGATCTGCTTTAGAGTTGCCTACCTGTGGAGGAGGATTAAAGAAAA